>NC_057799.1:491197511-491329549 GCF_018294505.1 Triticum aestivum | reverse complement strand
TATTTAAGAGGGGGAGGGGGCGGCTTGGAGGAGGGGGCAAGGCGGCGGGGGAGGAGGAGTCCGACTCGGACTTAGGTCCGAGTCGGCGGTGGCGGCGCACTGTCTCCAGGTGGGAGACGGCGGCGCGGGGGAGATGGGCCGGCTCGGCTGGGCCTCGGCCCAGTCGGGCACTCGAAGTTTTTTTTTAAAACAATTCCGCCGAACAGAAAATAAAACCTAGAAAATAAAATAAAAATCTAAAAATGCCAAAACAAATTTTCACCGTCTAAACAAAATATTTAGAACGAGATGACCATTTTCTTGGCCCTAAAATGCAATTTTGAAAACGTGCAAATTTTCTAATGCAAATAAAATTGCAATAAAATCCAAATAAAATCAAATATTTGATTTTAATATTTTTCCTCCAATATTTCAATTATTTTGGAGAAGTCATATTATCTCCTCTCATATATTTTAATATGAAATATTTTTCGGAGAGAAAATAATTAAAACCAAAATCCTCGTTTCAATATTTGATATAAAAAATCAAATATGAAAACCGGGAAATCCCGAACTCTCTCCGAGGGTCCTTGAGTTGCTTAGGATTTCGAGGATCGCTAACGAAAATGCAATAAAATATGATATGCATGATGATCTAATGTATAACATTCCAAATTGAAATTTTGGGATGTTACATGGGCCGTCCCCTCTACTCTCCCATGGCCCATGAGGCCGAATCACTCGAAACCATTCTGATGTCCGAATACAACCTTCCAATATATAAATCTTTACCTCTCGACCATTTCGAGACTCCTCGTCATGTCCGTGATCTCATTTGGGACTCCGAGAAAACTTCGGTCACCAAAACACATAACTCATAATACAAATCGTCGTCGAACGTTAAGCGTGCGGACCCTACGGGTTCGAGAACTATGTAGACATGACCGAGACACATCTCCGGTAAATAACCAATAGCGGAACCTGGATGCTCATATTGGTTCCTACATATTCTACGAAGATCTTTATCGGTCAAACCGCATAACAACATACGTTGTTCCCTTTGTCATTGGTATGTTACTTGCCCGAGATTCGATCGTCGGTATCATCATACCTAGTTCAATCTCGTTATCGACAAGTCTCTTTACTCGTTCCGTAATGCATTATCCCGTAACTAACTCATTAGTCACATTGCTTGCAAGGCTTATAGTGATGTGCATTACCGAGAGGGAAGATACCTCTTTGATACACGAAGTGACAAATCCTAACCTTGATCTATGCCAACCCAACAAACACCTTTGGAGACACCTGTAGAGTATCTTTATAATCACCCAGTTACGTTGTGACGTTTGATAGCACACAAGGGGTGCCTCCGGTATTCGGGAGGTGCATAATATCATAGTCAAAGGAATGTATAAGTCATGAAGAAAGCAGTAGCATAAATCTTAACGATCATTATGCTAAGCTAACGGATGGGTCTTGTCCATCACATCATTCTCCTAATGATGTGATCCCCGTTCATCAAATGACAACACATGTCTATGGTTAGGAAACTTAACCATCTTTGATTAACGAGCTAGCCTAGTAGAGGCTTACTAGGGACACTGTGTTTTGTCTATGTATCCACACATGTATCAAGTTTCCGGTTAATACAATTCTAGCATGAATACTACATACTTATCTTGATATAAGGTAATATCAATAACAACTTTATTATTGCCTCTAGGGCATATTTCCTTCAGAGGAGGGAGTAGTCCACCCTCGGGGCTGAGGGTTTGTACCAGTAGCTATGTGTTTAATCTCTCTCTCTCTCTCTCTCTCTCTCTCTCTCTTGTGTCCTTGAGATGTCACGAACTTGATGTATCGCGGGCTTTGTTAATATAGTTGGATTATATGGTGTTTTCCCCTCTCTATCTTGTGATGAATTGAGTTTTCCCTTTGAGATTTCGTTCTTATCGGATTGAATACTTTTATGGATTTGAGAGCACTTGATATATGTCTTGCATATGAATAACCGTGGTAACAATGGGGTATTATACTGATTCACTTGAGATATGTTTTGGCACTCAACTTGCACATTCCCGAGGTGACATTGGGGTAATCTATGCATAGGGGTTGATGCACGTTCTCCTCTTTTGTTTCTCCGGTAGAAATCTTGGGGCACTCTTTGAGGTTCTTTGTGTCAGATTCAGTATTATGAATCTAAATTTGCTTTGGTGTTATTTTAGTACGAACTCTTGATAGATCGATCGGAAAGAATAACTTGGTGTTATTTTAGTACGAACTCTTGGATAGATCGATCGGAAATAATAGCTACAAACAATTTCTTCTTATGGTCTCCGCTAGATAAGAACTTTGGAGTGATTATTCATCGCACGTTGAGGGATGCTTATATGATCCAGTTAGATTAGCATTGCCGAGAGATTGCACTAGCAAAAGTACGAACCTTGGGCCTCATTTTAAAGCATTGCAATACTGTTTGGGCTCCATTTTATCAATTTCTACCTTGCTATTTTTATTGTTCCTATTACAAAAATCAATATCTACTATCGTTATTACACTTGTATCACCATCTCTTCGCCGAACTAGTGCACCTATACAATTTACCATTGTATTTGGTGCGTTGGGGGACACAAGAGACTCTTTGTTATTTGGTTGCAGGGTTGTTCGAGAGAGACCATCTTCATCCTACGCCTCCCACGGATTGATAAACCTTAGGTCATCCACTTGAGGGAAAATTACCACTGTCCTACAAAACTCTGCGCTTGGAGGCCCAACACGTGTATACAAGAATAAAGTTGAGTAGTAGACATCAAGCTCTTTTCTGGCGCCGTTGCCAGGGAGGTGAGTGCTTGAAGGTATATCTTTAGATCTTCTAATTGAATCATTTAGTTTCTTGTTTTATCACTAGTTTGGTTTATAAAAGAAAACTACAAAAAAATGGAATTGCGGTGGTCTCATGTTGTTCATCTTTATAATGTCTTTCTTGAAAATGATGGAAAGGAAAATTGTGCTCAATTGATAGAAGAAGAATTCAATAAAATGATTGGCATGAATGATGAGCATGATTGCAATGTTGTTAGTTTGAATTCAGTGAATATTGAAAATGCAAATGATGATTGCACTAGTCATGACAAAAATGTTTCATATAAGCATGTCAATTTTTCTGGAGTGGAAAGACTTTGTGAAGACGTGCCTTATAGGGAAGATAGATTTTGTAAGAAGCATAAACATCATAGAACCAATTTTTTTCTCAAAGTGATATATGAATTTGCTACAAAATTATGTTCCCTTTGTCCTATTACTTGTGAACTTTGCAATAAGGTTGGTCATCTTAATTTCCAATGCAAACTTTTTCATGATTGAATCATGGCCAAATATTGTAATGATTTGCTCACCCTTGAAATTTATAATGAGTTTTGTCTATTTTTGGGGAGTAAAGAATTCACACATAAAAATAGTTGGTTTGAAGTATTCATTCTCATGGACGACATTGAAACTAATCTAAAAAATATCTATATGTTTTGCATGGTAAATTGCAATGAGAATGCTTATATTGCCAACTACAGAAAGATGGGAAAACCAATAGAATATAAAAGGAATGCTAATGAAAGGGTAAAGATTTCCACTTTCCCTCCTATTGTTTCTCATGATGAAATAGGTGATGAGGAGGAGCTCCCTATTCAACCAATCTCATCAATAAGAAGCTCGAAAAAATTAGTTAAACCCACACATGATGTGGTGAAGAAGAAGAAAAGAAGAAAGAATAGAGGTAAAAAGGTATCTCTCGCAAATAATGTTGCTCCTATTATTGTTGTGCCTCATGAAAATGAATCAAAATAATTGTGGAAGATGATAAACTTGATGATGATATTGCTTCTTTGTCTTATGGCACAATGTCCGGGAGCACTATTGATGATGATTTTGTTATGCCTATTGCTTGTTGTGATAATTATGATTGGGAAGATAATGATACTTCTTATAATCTTGGAAATCTTTTTGGCACCAACTTGGGAAATTATGATGATAGCAATTGTTATACCATTGGTGCTATTCATACTATTAATGATGAGATTGATTATGCTTATGATATGCCAAGCCACAAGCTTGGGGATGCTATATTTGATGATAATGACATGTTTGAGAATTTATTTGTTGTAATTAATGTTTGTCCCAAGCATGGGGATGCTATGCTTAATGAAGATGATATTTTTAGTCCCCCTACTTTGAATGATCAAATTTGTTATGATGATTGCATGCCTCCTATTTATGATCATTGGAATATTTATGGAAGTGGCTTTGGAAGAGTGTCAACTTTAGATAATATTTATCCCACTATTTTGGAGGGTGTTGAATCTTATTATAATGATTAAAGTGGATTTATAGAGGTCATGACTTTATTAGCAATGATTCCACTATTCCAGAAGAGGTCTCAATTGACTATGATGAGAACAAAGTTGCTACTTATGATGTTTATTGTGATGATACTTATTTTATAAAAAGTAGTGATGATTATATTTATAAAACTTTCCATATGATACTCCCACCATTGTGAATGAGAAGAAATTTTCTTATGTGGAGACTAATAAAATTTCTATCCTTGTGGATCATGAAAAGAATGCTTTATGTGATGGTTATATTCATGAATCTATTCAAGATCCTACTGAAAATTATTATGAGAGAGGAACTTATGATTCATGATGCTCTCTTTATGTTTCAATTCTTATCTTTTATGCGAGCATCATTGAAATCATCATGCCTAGCTAAAAGGCATTAAAGAAAAGCGCTTGTTGGGAGACAACCCAACACTTTTACCTACTATATTTGTGTGTTCACATGATTAAGCTACTATAGTAATCATGTTTATTGCTTTTGTTTCAACAAAGTGCCAAGTAAGACCTTTGGGAAAGTGTGGATGATAGTTGACTTGATTCTATCCAAAAACATAAACTTTTGCACTCAGTCCAGGAATTTTAAAAATTCACTGGAGCGTGCTTTTGATCACAATGTTTTACAGATGATTGATATACAAATTCACTATGTTGTCCTAATTTTTCAGAATTTTTGGAGTAGCAGAAGTATGGTAGTTGTCCACATCATTACAGACTGTTCTGTTTTTGACAAATTCTGTTTTCAATGTATAGTTTGCTTGTTTCCTAGTTTCTATGGCTTATATTTCTCAATATAAATTGTGGAAATGATAAGGCGCAGTAGGAATTGTGTGAGAACAATTATGGATCTTGTCTTTGACAGTACCAAAGTGAATGATTTGCTTTATCATACTAACCTATCTCACGAAGTTCCGTTAAGTTTTGTGTGATTGAAGTTTTAGGTGAGATATCCATATGAGGAGAATAAGGAGTGACAAGACCCTAAGCTTTGGGATGACCAAGGCACCCCAAAGGTAATATTCAAGGAAGATCCAAGCAACTAAGCTTGGGGCTGCCCCGGAAGGCATCCCCTCTTTCTTCTCCAACATTATCGGTAACTTCACTTGGAGTTATATTTTCATTCATCACATGATATGTGTTTTGCTTGGAGCGTCATTTTATTTTACTAGGATTTGCTTGTTGTTATTTAGAGTAACGATTTGCATCTTTTACTTTGATAAAAATGTCAAGTATAGCCTTTGCCATGCTTATTTTGCAAGTATATGAGTTGCTGTTTCAAAACAGAAAGTTTATCGTTGTTGCAAAAAATTCTCTAGAAAATTCAGAATGTAATAAAAGGATGAATTTTTTGCATAGTAAGCTGTAATAAATTTTCTACAGTGTGGTAATTTTTCAGAATTTTTGGAGTTAGGGAAGTATGATGAATATTGCACTCTTTACAGACTGTTCTATTTAGACAGATTGATGATATGTTTGCATTGTTTGCATATGTTTTCTTGTTTAATGATTCTATTTGAGGATAGGAGTATTAAATATGCAGAGGCATTTAGTATGCAATGTTGAATAATAATTTTAGTGATTTACTATAGTAGAGGATGATAATGCTTTGCATTGATTTATACTAACATATCTTACGAGTTCTTAAGTTTTTGCTTCTTCACATGATGTGTGTCATTCTTGGAATGTCATTTTTTTTTGCGTGCTATTTTAGTATACTTAGATCTGAAAGTTTTTAAATAAGAGAGAGTCCTCAAATGACTACCCATTTACTTAACTACTTGTTTGATCTTCACTTATATCTTTTTGGAGTAGTTTTCCATTTACTCTTGTGCTTCACTTATATCCTGTGAGTAAATTGTTGAATGAATTGAATATCATGAAGTTGAAATTATATGTTCATATCATGCCTAGTGGTTTCTACCTCTTGAGCTTGCGTTGATTTTTTCCTTGAAGATGAAAGGGTGATGCAGCAAAGTAGAGATAAGTATTTCCCTCAGTTTGAGAACCAAGGTATCAATCCAATAGGAGAAGAACGCACAAATCACCAATACCTGCACAAACAATCAAACAACTTGCACCCAACGCGATAAAGGGGTTGTCAATCCCTTCACGGTTACATGCAAAAGTGAGATCTGATAGAGATAGATAAACAAAAGATAAAATATTTTTGGTTTTTTTTGGTTTATAGATCCGAAAATAAAAGATTGCAAAATAGTAGATCAGAAACTAATATGATGGAAAATAGACCAAAATGATTCTGCATCTACTACTATTACTCCGCACATCTACTGACTCCTGCCTGCATCTAGAGTATTAAGTTCACGAAGAATAGAGTAACGCATTAAGTAAGATGACATGATATAGAGGAATGAACTCAAGCAATATGATGTAAACCCCATATTTTTATCCTCGATGGCAACAATACAAAAAGTGCCTCGCTACCCCTACTTTGTCACTGGGTGAGGACATCGCAAGATTGAACCCAAAGCTAAGCACCTCTCCCATTGCAAGAAAAACCAATCTAGTTGGCCAAACCAACCGATAATTCGAAGAGAAATACAAAGATACCAAATCATGTATACAAGAATTCAGAGGAGATTCAAATAATATTCATAGATAAGCTGATCACAAATACACAATTCATCGGACTTGACAAACACATCGCAAAAAAGTATTACATCGGATAGATCTCCAAGAACATCGAGGAGAACATGGTATTGAGAATCAAAGAGAGAGAAGAAGCCATCTAGCTACTAGTTATGGACCCATAGGTTTGTGGTGGACTACTCACGCTTCATCGGAAGGGCAATAGAGTTGATTTAGATGCCCTCCGTGATCGAATCCCCCTCCGGCAGGATGCCGGAAAAGGCCCCTAGATGGGATCTCACGGGAACAGAAGGTTGTGGTGGTGGAAAAGTGTTTTCGTGGATGCTTCTGGTGGTTTGGGAATATGTGTGAATATATAGGAGGAAGATCTAGGTCAGGGGGTCTGATACGTCTCCAACGTATCTATAATTTTTGATTGTTCCATGCTATATTATCTTCTGTTTTGGACATTATTGGGCTTTATTATACACTTTTATATTATTTTTGGGACTAACCTATTAACTGGAGGCCCAACCCAGAATTGTTTTTTTTCCTATTTCAGAGTTTCGCAGAAAAAGAATATCAAACGGAGTCCAAACGGAATGAAACCATCGGGAACGTGATTTTGGGAAGGAACGTGATCCAGAGGACTTGGACCCTACGTCAAGACATCAAACAGGAGGCCACGAGGTAGGGGGGTGCGCCTACCCCCCCAGGCGCGCCCTCCACCCTCGTGGGCCCCCTGTTGCTCCACCGACGTACTCCTTCCTCCTATATATACCTACGTACCCCCAAACTACCAGATACGGAGCCAAAAACCTAATTCCACCGCCGCAACCTTCTGTACCCGTGAGATCCCATCTTGGGGCCTGTTCTGGAGCTCCGCCGGAGGGGGCATCGATCACGGAGGGCTTCTACATCAACACCATAGCCTCTCCGATGAAGTGTGCGTAGCTTACCTCAGACCTTTGGGTCCATAGTTATTAACTAGATGGCTTCTTCTCTATTTTTGGATCTCAATACAATGTTCTCCCCCTCTCTCGTGGAGATCTATTTGATGTAATCTTCTTTTGCGGTGTGTTTGTTGAGACTGATGAATTGTGGGTTTATGATCAAGTTTATCTACGAACAATATTTGAATCTTCTAAATTCTTTTATGTATGATAGGTTATCTTTGCAAGTCTCTTCGAATTATCAGTGTGGTTTGGCCTACTAGATTGATCTTTCTTGCAATGGGAGAAGTGCTTAGCTTTGGGTTCAATCTTGCGGTGTCCTTTCCCAGTGACAGTAGGGGCAGCAAGGCACGTATTGTATTGTTGCCATCGAGGATAACAAGATGGGTTTTATATCATATTGCATGAGTTTACCCTCTACATCATG
Source organism: Triticum aestivum (assembly GCF_018294505.1). Classification (NCBI taxonomy): domain Eukaryota; kingdom Viridiplantae; phylum Streptophyta; class Magnoliopsida; order Poales; family Poaceae; genus Triticum; species Triticum aestivum. The sequence continues at coordinate 491,321,216 of NC_057799.1, read as the reverse complement.
TCATCTTGCTTAAAGCGTTACTCTGTTCTTATGAACTTAATACTCTAGATGCATGCTGGATAGCGGTCGATGTGTCGAGTAATAGTAGTAGATGCAGGCAGGAGTCGGTCTACTTGTCTCGGACGTGATGATTATATACATGATCATACCTAGATATTCTCATAACTATGCTCAATTCTGTCAATTACTCAACAGTAATTTGTTCACCCACCGTAAATACTTATGCTCTTGAGAGAAGCCACTAGTGAAACCTATGGCCCCCCGGTCTATTTGCCATCATATTAATATTCCAACACTTAGCTATTTTTATTGCCTTTTTTTACTTTGCATCTTTATCATAAAAATACCAAAAATATTATCTTATCATATATATCAGATCTCACTCTCGTAAGTGACCGTGTAGGGATTGACAACCCCTTATCGCATTGGTTGCGAGGATTTATTTGTTTGTGTAGGTGTGAGGGACTAGTGCGTGGCCTCCTACTGGATTGATACCTTGGTTCTAAAAAACTGAGGGAAATACTTCCGCTACTTTGCTGCATCACCCTTTCCTCTTCAAGGGAAAACCAACGCAGTGCTCAAGAGGTAGCAAGAAGGATTTCTGGCGCCGTTGCCGGGGAGTCTACGGAAAAGCCAACATACCAAGTACCCATCACAAACCCTTATCTCCCGCATTACATTATTTGCCATTTGCCTCTCGTTTTCCTCTCCCCCACTTCACCCTTGCCATTTTATTCGCCCTGTCTTTTCCGTTCGCCTTTTTTTCGTTTGCCTCTTTATTGCCTGTCTCTTGTTTGCTCGTGTGTTGGATTGCTTGCTTGTCACGATGGCTCTGCCTAAATTTGGTGATCTTCACCTTAAAAGGTTGGAAGAGATCGAAGGCAATGTCAGGAGTTTTATGGTCTTACAATTTGAGCATAATAATTTCTTTAGAAACGAGCTTAAGGAACAAAAAAGCTTTATGAGTTATATGAATAAAGAGCTCAATGATATGTCTAAAGAATTTGATGGTTTGAGATCCCAAATTGCTCATCTTGAGAAGTTAATAGCTGAAATATCGGATAAGCAGGCCACCTTAGTTAATAAGATGGCCGCTAAGCCGGAAAACTTTGAAAATAAAGATGAAGATCTAAAGGTTATTGATGTGTCCCCAATTAAATCTTTGTTTTGCAATATGAATCTTGATAATGATGGGACTGAGTATGATCCACCTTTACCTAGAAGGCGTTCCAAAAATTCAGAGTTTTTAGATTTTGATGCTAAAATTGATAAAAAATGGGATCGAAGAAGTCAAAACTTTAGATCTCAATACACCCACTATTTTGGATTTCAAGGAATTTAATTATGATAATTGCTCTTTGATAGATTGTATTTCCTTGTTGCAACCGTGCTAAATTCTCTCATGCTTATAGTCAAAATAAAGCCTTTACCAAACATATCGTTCATGCTTTGATGCAATCTTATGAAGAAAAACTTGAGTTGGAAGTTTCTATCCCTAGAAAACTTTACGATGAATGGGAACCTACTATTAAAATTAAAATTAAAGATCATGAATGTTATGCTTTGTGTGATTTGGGTGCTAGTGTTTCCACGATTCCAAAGACTTTGTGCGATTTGCTAGGTTTCCGTGATTTTGATGATTGCTCTCTAAACTTGCACCTTGCGGATTCCACAATTAAGAAACCTATGGGAAGAATTAATGATGTTCTTATTGTTGCAAATAGGAACTATGTGCCCGTAGATTTTATTGTTCTTGATATAGATTGCAATCCTTCATGTCCTATTATTCTTGGTAGACCTTTCCTTAGAACGATTGGTGCAATTATTGATATGAAGGAAGGGAATATTAGATTCCAATTTCCTTTAAAGAAAGGCATGGAACACTTCCCTAGAAAGAAAATAAAATTACCATATGAATCTATCATGAGAGCCACTTATGGATTGCCTACCAAAGATGGCAATACCTAGATCTATCCTTTCTTTTATGCCTAGCTAGGGGCGTTAAACGATAGCGCTTGTTGGGAGGCAACCCAATTTTATTTTTAGTTTTTTGCTTTTTGCTTCTGTTTAGGAATAAATCTTTGTTCTGGCCTCTGGTTAGATGTGTTTTTATGTTTTAACTAGGACATATGCCCGTGCGTTCAACGGGAGAGTAAAAGTCACATGTATTCAATTTAAAAAAAAAATATGTGCCGCATTGTTAAAGTAAAAGTATCATTCATTGAAAAAATGTCCAAGCTTTTATCATTCCTAGCTCCTTCAGATTGCTAAAAAATATACATTTGGACTCTTTATCCATGCATAGTTGATTGGCATTTGTAGAATCGATGCATGACTAATAACTAAGAGTGAAAGCAAAAGGTCAAATTACTTATAGCATGTCTCTGTTCTCATAAAACAATAACTAATTAATCTAACTCAAAAAGGCATAACTATGTAATTGGCCAGGATATAACACGACAGAGTTAATTATTACTCCCTCTATAAAGAAATATAAGATATTTTAGATCACTATATTAATGATCTAGAAGATCTTATATTTCTTTACTAGAGTACATGACTATTAATGGAAGTAAGCAAAAATAGCACTGCTGGTGGTATGATGTAATGAACACATTGAACTAACGAAAGTGTAAGCAGAAGCTGAATACATATCATTAAATACTTGTAAACATCCTCGGAATATTTTCACCTCATAATATATACTTACATACATATTAACAATAAAAATGACGACGAAACTACGGTTTTTTTGTACAATGAAAATATGATAATGCTTGTCTTGGCATCCCTTTATGGTCTGTAGAGAAAATCAATAAGAATATAATTATAATTTGCAACGAAATACGAGGAAACTAAGTTTTCTCGGTACAATGAAAACATGGCATTGCTTGTCCTCTGAGATGCATCTCTTTATGGTCTGCACAGAGAAAAGCATTTGTATCTTTTAAAATCCAAAGTAAGATGTAAATGTGTGTAAGAGAATGGGAAAGTGCAGTATTGGGCATTGATGTATGCAAATATTTAAAAATGACAACAGATCTACATATACATTATAGCAGTCCATCATTGTGACAATATATAGAGAGAGAGGAAACATGCCAGGCCAGTCCTCCAAAAATATTGATAACATGCCAGTCCATTCTTTGCAGCATGTACCAATAAAAATATTTCACATCCTTTTCTTAACACGGTCTTGCTAATTATTATAAGAATGAGTGCTGAACAAAAGTTGCTACCAGGATTATGGATATATAATAAAGTGCTTCTGTGATACATCTTCTGTGACAAAAGCCATGTAAAAGCTAACCTTTGCGTTGGAGCGTTAGTGCCAACTTCAGACCTATGTGTTCCACATTTCAACACCAATAGCTTCATCCCTTCGCCACAGACGAAGAGGTGCAGAAGAGATAGCTAGCCAAATGGTGATATGTAACTCCAATGTTGAGAAGAGATCGGAAGAGAACCAATCTGTTTGACCGCAGTAATCAAATCTTGCAATGGGGTGCCCGAGGATTAGGCCATGATGATGATTGGCGTCGAGAAGAATATGAAATTTGATTATACATAAGTGTAGGTTTAAACAATGGGTAGAGACGACACACGTTGTAAGGATAAGATGTACTCGTATTTACCTTGAGTTGCCCAGAAAATGCGACATGGCGAAAAAAACAATAACTTGTTGTCCAAGGATATGCACATAATAAGCAAAACCAAACAAAAATAAATCATCGGATGGTCAAGACAACTGCATTGCAATTTGTCGCCCTAGTTTGTAGATTTGCATGTAGCCCGTCACATGGCCAAAAGTGGTGGTGGCCAGTCCAAACTTGGGTGTACATGCTGTCAAAGTTTCAGGCTTTCAGTGTTGATGTTGTCCAAAGTTAGCACTTGGGTGTATTTGCTTGAGTATTTGCTGTCAAAGTTAGCACTTAGCACATATAAATACTACTGTATTAGGAAGAGAGGGAGTAGTCTGCACGCTGATGTGCAGTGCACACGAGCTGCCGAGTTAGACCGAGCCAGCACACAGCTCGGGTCGAGCCTGGTACTTAGGCTCGCCTGAGTAGGTAGCTCAGGCTGGCTCGGCTCGTGCTGGGCGAGCTAATGGCTGGCTCGGCCCGAGCTCGGGTCGGCTCGGCTCGCGTCCAGGTATAGTGGCCACCATGATGAATGCGATATGCCTGCAAAAACAATAATAGTGAAATACTTCAAAATCTAATTTGGGAAACAGCAAAATCCTTCCTTACATAAGATCAATGCTACAGTCAGCACGTCAATTGATGGTTGTATTGGAGAGGAAGAAAAGAAAACTCTGGTGGCTGCTACCACCGTGGAGGTGCCTAGACTGCAGTTGAGCACGCAGTAGGCATGAGGGATTACCTATCAACGTATCCATCTTTCTCATCCATCATCTCTCTCTGTCTACTCCAGTAGAGACCCATCTATCTCCCTGAACTTCTCCTCCACCTCTTTGGATCGACTGGCCCAAGTACTACTCGACCGCGTGCTCTTGCAGGTATCGGCAACACACAGGCTCGGGCATCTCTGGCACGTGAAGGACGAGAAGGACGACCTTTGGTTGCAGCATCAGTAGCTGAGATGGATGCTCAAACGGGAGTGGTGGTGGCTACAGATGATCCAGGTCACAGCGCAGAACTCGACTTACCTACGTGGTACGGCTCGATAGTTATGGGGCGACGCGAGGGATGAGGGAGGCGGCTCGGCACTAACCCGGTAGATCAGCGGCCTTCCCATCTCTCGAGAGCGGAGGAGGCTTCGAAATCGCGCCGGAGCCAGGGGTACCTGCGGTTGGGGATTTTTTGGGGGACGGGCGAGTGGGGGGAGTCGACGGGCGGCGAGGGCTGGTCATATACGGAGACGCCTGGGGAAGACGCTGGATACAATACATCTAATTCCTTTCAAAAATGTTTGCACAGGCCCAATAGGCAGTAACAGCTCAAGCCCGTGAACGAACGAAAGTTTTAAGTGCGTTGGGCATTAATTATAGACACCCAAGTGGGCTTGTGGAAGGCAACGGCGGCCCAACAGTTCTACACGTGCGAACATAACATAAGAACGTGAAGTAATTTTAGTACCACCTCGTATTTGCCTATTTTATAAAAACACCGTGACGGTGAACCCGACAAAGTCAATCCGTGCTTTATTATTAGGGAAAGATTAGTGTTTGTGCCAAGTTTAACCTATAGGATCTTCTTGGATGATAGTTATTTGATCTTGTAGAAAATTCCAGAAACTCTCTGTTCACGAAAATAATTGTTAAAAATCACCAGAACGTGATAAAATATTGATTCCAATTGCTGATGATCACTAAACAAATTGCCTAGGTTGTCCTATTTTGGCTGAATTTTTGGAGTTCAAGAAGTTTGCGTTAGTTACAGATTACTACAGACTGTTCTCTTTTTGACAGATTCTGTTTTTCATGTGTTGTTTGCTTATTTTGATGAATCTATGGCTAGTAAAATAGTTTATAAACCATAGAGAAGTTGGAATACAGTAGGTTTAACACCAATATAAATAAATAATGAGTTCATTACAGTACCTTGAAGTGGTCTTTTGTTTTCTGTCGCTAACGGAGCTCACGAGATTTTCTGCTAAGTTTTGTGTTGTGAAGTTTTCAAGTTTTGGGTGAAAGATTTCATGGATTATGGAACAAGGAGTGGCAAGAGCCTAAGCTTGGGGATGCCCATGGCACCCCCAAGATAATCTAAGGACACCTAAAAGCCAAAGCTTGGGGATGCCCCCGGAAGGCATCTCCTCTTTCGTCTACTTCCATCGGTAACTTTACTTGGAGCTATATTTTTATTCACCACATGATATGTGTTCTGCTTGGAGCGTCTTGTATGATTTTAGTCTTTGCTTTTTAGTTTACTACAATCATCCTTTTGAGTTATATGGTTTTTTGCTCTAGTGCTTCACTTATATCTTTTAGAGCACGGTGGTGATTTTGTTTTATAGAAACTATTGTTCTCTCATGCTTCACTTAGATTATTTTGAGAGTCCTACAAAACAGCATGGCAGTTTGCTTTAACAATAATAGGCATACAAGATTAGTAAAAGAAAAATTCTTATGAGTGTGTTGAATACTATGAGAAGTTTGATGCTTGATAATTGTTTTGAGATATGAAGATGGTGATATTAGAGTCATGCTAGTTGAGTAGTTTTGAATTTGAGAAATACTTGTGTTAAAGTTTGTGATTCCCGTAGCATGCACGTATGGTGAACCGTTATGTGATGAAGTCGGAGCATGATTTATTTATTGATTGTCTTCCTTATGAGTGGCGGTCGGGGACGAGCGATGGTCTTTTCCTACCAATCTATCCCCCTAGGAGCATGCGCGTAATACTTTGCTTTGATAACTTGTAGATTTTTGCAATAAGTATATGAGTTATTTATGACTAATGTTGAGTCCATGGATTATACGCACTCTTCTTCCTTCCACCATTGCTAGCCTCTCTAATACCGCGCACTTTTCGCCGGTATCATACACCCACCATATACCTTCCTCAAAACAGCCACCATACCTACCTATCATGGCATTTCCATAGCCATTCCGAGATATATTGCCATGCAACTTACCACTTTTCCGTTTACTATGACACGCTCCATCATTGTCATATTGCTTTGCATGATCATGTAGTTGACATTGTATTTGTGGCAAAGCCACCATTCATAATTCTTTCATACATGTCACTCTTGATTCATTGCATATCCCGGTACACCGCCGGAGGCATTCACATAGAGTCGTATTTTGTTCTAAGTATTGAGTTGTAATTGTTGAAAATAAAAGTGTGATGATCATCATTATTAGAGCATTGTCCCAAGTGAGGAAAGGATGATGGAGACTATGATTCCCCCACAAGTCGGGATGAGACTCCGGACTAAAAAAGAGGGCATAAAAAAAGAGAAAAAGGCCCAAATAAAAAAATGAGAGAAAAAGAGAGAAGGGACAATGTTACTATCCTTTTACCACACTTGTGCTTCAAAGTAGCACCGTGATCTTCATGATAGAGAGTCTCCTATGATATCACTTTCATATACTAGTGGGAAATTTTCATTGTAGAACTTGGCTTGTATATTCCAATGATGGTCTTCCTCAAAATGCCCTAGGTCTTTGTGAGCAAGCGAGTTGGATGCACACCCACTTAGTTTTTTTGTTGAGCTTTCATATACTTATAGCTCTAGTGCATCCGTTGCATGGCAATCCCTACTCACTCACATTGATATCTATTGATGGGCATCTCCATAGCCCATTGATACGCCTAGTTGATGTGAGACTATCTTCTCCTTTTTGTCTTCTCCACAACCACCATTCTATTCCACATATAGTGCTATGTCCATGGCTCACGCTCATGTATTGCGTGAAGATTGAAAAAGTTTGAGAACGTCAAAAGTATGAAACAATTGCTTGGCTTGTCATCGGGGTTGTGCATGATTTAAATATTTTGTGTGGTGAAGATAGAGCATAGCTAGACTATATGATTTTGTAGGGATAACTTTCTTTGGCCATGTTATTTTGAGAAGACATAATTGCTTAGTTAGTATGCTTGAAGTATTATTATTTTTATGTCAATATTAAAATTTTGTCTGGAATCTTTCGGATCTGAATATTCATACCACAATTAAGAAGAATTACATTGAAATTATGCCAAGTAGCATTCCACATCAAAAATTCTGTTTTTATCGTGTACCTACTCGAGGACGAGCAGGAATTAAGCTTGGGGATGCTTGATACGTCTCCAACGTATCTATAATTTTTTATTGTTCCATGCTATATTATCTTCTGTTTTGGACATTATTGGGCTTTATTATACACTTTTATATTATTTTTGGGACTAACCTATTAACCGGAGGCCCAGCCCAAAGTTGATGTTTTTTTGCCTATTTCAGAGTTTCGCAGAAAAAGAATATCAAACTGAGTCCAAATGGAATGAAACCTTCAGGAACGTGATTTTTGGAACGAACGTGATCTAGAGGACTTGGACCCAGAGGTCCATAGTTATTAACTAGATGGCTTCTTCTCTCTTTTTGGATCTCAATACAATGTTCTCCCCCCTCTCGTGGAGATCTATTCGATGTAATCTTCTTTTGCGGTGTGTTTGTTGAGACCGATGAATTGTGGGTTTATGATCAAGTTTATCTATGAACAATATTTGAATCTTCTGAATTCTTTTATGTATGATTGGTTATCTTTGCAAGTCTCTTCGAATTATCAGTGTGGTTTGGCCTACTAGATTGATCTTTCTTGCAATGGGAGAAGTGCTTAGCTTTGGGTTCAATCTTGCGGTGTCCTTTCCCAGTGACAGTAGAGGCAGCAAGGCACGTATTGTATTGTTGCCATCGAGGATAACAAGATGGGGTTTATATTATATTGCATGAGTTTATCCCTCTACATCATGTCATCTTGCTTAAAGTGTTACTCTGTTCTGATGAACTTAATACTCTAGATGCATGCTGGATAGCGGTCGATGTGTGGAGTAATAGTAGTAGATAGAGGCAGGAGTCGGTCTACTTGTCTCGGACATGATGCCTATATACATGATCATACCTAGATATTCTTATAACTATGCTCAATTCTGTCAATTGCTCACCAGTAATTTGTTCACCCACCGTAAATACTTATGCTCTTGAGAGAAGCCACTAGTGAAACCTATGGCCACCGGGTCTATTTGCCATCATATTAATCTTCCAACACTTAGCTATTTTTATTGCCTTTTATTTTACTTTTCCTCTTTATCATAAAAATACCAAAAATATAATCTTATCATATCTATCAGATCTCACTCTCGTAAGTGACCGTGTAGGGATTGACAACCCCTTATCGCGTTGGTAGCGAGGATTTATTTGTTTGTGTAGGTGCGAGGGACTAGTGCGTGGCCTCCTACTGGATTGATACCTTGGTTCTCAAAAACTGAGGGAAATACTTACGCTACTTTGCTGCATCACCCTTTCCTCTTCAAGGGAAAACCAACACAGTGCTCAAGAGGTAGTAGGGTCACCGAGGGGCCACAATGTAGGGGGCGTGCCCTACCCCCTGGGTGCGCCCTCCACCCTTGGCGCCGCCTCGTGGCTCTTCTGACTTGCACTCCAAGTCTCCTGGGTGTCTTCTGCTCCAAGAAAAATCATCGTGAAGTTTTATTCCGTTTGGACTCCGTTTAGTATTCCTTTTCTGCGAAGCTCAAAACGAGGAAAAAACGGAAATTAGCACTGGGCTCTAGGTTAATAGGTTAGTCCCAAAAATAATATAAAATATCATATTAATGAATATAAAACATCCAAAACAGATAATATAATAGCATGGAACAATCAAAAATTATAGATACGTTGGAGACGTATCAAGCATCCCCAAGCTTAATTCCTGCTCGTGCTTGAGTAGGTAAATGATAAAAACAGAATTTTTTATGTGGAATGCTACCTAACATATTTATCCATGTAATTTTCTTCATTGTGGCATGAATGTTCAGATCCATAAGATTCAAAAGTTTAATATTGACATAAAAACAATAATCCTTCAAGCATACTAATAAAGCAATCATGTCTTCTCACAATAACATGGCCAAAGAAAGCTATCCCTACAAAATCATATAGTCTGGCTATGCTCCGTCTTCATCACACAAAATAATCAAATCATGCACAACCCCGATGACAAGCCAAGCAATTGTTTCATACTTTTGATGTTCTCAAACTTTTTCAACTTTCATGCAATACATGCGCGTGAGCCATGGACGTAGTGTCGTGGGAACGAGTCTGACAGTAGAAGTAGGGAGTACGTAGGAGAGGGCAGTGTCCTAGCTACGGAGAGGTTGTACACACACATTTACGAGTTCAGGCCCCTCTCGGAGGAGGTAATAGCCCAACGTCCCGGTGCCGCTAAGGCTTGTCGATTGGAGTGTGGAATAGTTACAGGGGGTGCGAACCCTTGTGCCAGAGGGGAGGGTGGCTTATATGGAGTGCGCTGACCCCTTGCTGCCCTCAGTTATACAGGGGTTCAATGAGAGTTATGTCCTGAACGTTATTGGTATCTCCCGTATTAAATGGTCTTCCTGACGACGGATTGAATGCCTGACCATTTCCATCTTGGGGTGACTCTAGGTATTATGTACTCCGAGTGAAATAATCATGGTCGAGTGGAATTGGGATATCCAAGTGGAATCTTATGTCGAGTGGATTGTACTTCATGAAAATTTCAGTTAGTATCTTCTGTTGAACCTTATAGGCCTTGGACTCTTGTGTAGCGCCCTTGGGTAGGGCGTCTAGGTCAAACCTAAGACCCTACCCTAGGAACATGTCATCGTCATTAGCCCCCGAATGGATTGAGGACCGAGTGAAGAAGGGTTGAAGGTGATTCTGACCCGATTCAATGTCTCGGAGACATTTCCTCAAGGGCATGTAAGCATGCTGCCATTTTAACCCTTCGTCAGTCGCCTTGATCGATTCTGTCTTCTGGAATTTCTGAGTGAATTATGCTATATGTCTTTGAGTAGATTGGATTTGGATATCTCTGGGGTAATCGACTGCTTTGTAGTGCCCATATTTCATGGGATTCGAAATTTGGAGAAGCGCGCGGGACGGGACGCGGCGCGGTAAACGGGGCAGGTGGATAGGGACTCCTTGATACGTCTCCATCGTATCTAATTTTCCAAACACTTTTGCCCTTGTTTTGGACTCTAACTTGCATGATTTGAATGGAACTAACCCGGACTGACGCTATTTTCAGCAGAATTGCCATGCTGTTATCTTTGTATAGAACCAAAAGTTCTCGGAATGACCTGAAACTTCACGGAGATTCTTTTTGGAAATAATAAAAATACTGGCGAAAGAATCAAGGCCATGGGGCCCACACCCAGTCCACGAGGGTGGGAGGCGCGCCTGCCCCCTAGGCGCGCCCCCTGCCTCGTGGGTCCCCTGGAGCTCCACCGACCTCAACTCCAACTCTATATATTCGTTTTCGGGGAGAAAAATCCAGAGAGAAGGATTCATCGTGTTTTACGATACGAAGCCGCCGCCAAGCCCTAAACTCTCTCGGGAGGGCTAATCTGGAGTCCGTTCGGGGCTCCGGAGTGGGGAATCCGTCGCCATCGTCATCATCAACCATCCTCCATCACCAATTTCATGATGCTCACCGCCGTGCGTGAGTAATTCCATCGTAGGCTTGCTGGACGGTGATGGGTTGGATGAGATTTATCATGTAATCGAGTTAGTTTTGTTAGGGTTTGATCCCTAGTATCCACTATGTTCTGAGATTGATGTTGCTATGACTTTGCTATGCTTAATGCTTGTCACTAGGGCCCGAGTGCCATGATTTCAGATCTGAACCTATTATGTTTTCATGAATATATGTGAGTTCTTGATCCTATCTTGCAAGTCTATAGTCACCTACTATGTGTTATGATCCGGCAACCCCGAAGTGACAATAATCGGGACCACTCCCGGTGATGACCGTAGTTTCAGGAGTTCATGTATTCACTATGTGTTAATGCTTTGGTCCGGTACACTATTAAAGGAGGCCTTAATATCCCTTAGTTTCCGTTAGGACCCCGCTGCCACGGGAGGGTAGGACAAAAGATGTCATGCAAGTTCTTTTCCATAAGCACGTATGACTATATTCCGAATACATGCCTACATTACATTGATGAATTGGAGCTAGTTCTGTGTCGCCCTATGTTATAACTGTTGCATGAATAATCGCATCCGGCATAATTCTCCATCACCGACCCAATGCCTACGAGCTTTTCACATATTGTTCTTCGCTTATTTACTTGTCCGTTGCTACTGTTACAAACACTACAAAACCCAAAAATATTAGTTTTGCTACTATTACCGTTACTATCATACTACTTTGCTACTAAATACTTTTCTGCAGATATTAAGTTATCCAGGTGTGGTTGAATTGACAACTCAACTGCTAATACTTGAGAATATTCTTTGGCTCCCCTTGTGTCGAATCAATAAATTTGGGTTGAATACTCTACCCTCGAAAACTGTTGCGATCCCCTGTACTTGTGGGTTATCAAGACTATTTTCTGGCGCCGTTGTCGGGGAGCATAGCTCTATTCTTTGAGTCACTTGGGATTTATATCTGCTGGTCACTATGAAGAACTTGAAAGATGCGAAAACAAAAATTTATCCCTCAACTACAAGGGGGGGTAAGGAACTGCCATCTAGCTCTGCACTTGATTCACCTTCTGTTTTGAGTAAGCTTGCGACACCTAAACCTGCTTCTGCTATTAATTCTGATATGTCGCATGTTATTGATTATGCCACTTCTACTATGCATGATACTTATGATGAAACTACTTCTATGCTTGATACTACTGTGCCACTTGGTGAATTTCTTGATGAACAACTTGCTAGGGCTAGAGGAAATGAAATTCTTGAAACTGATAATATTGATGAAAGTGATGATGAATATTCTCCCCCTAGATATTATTTGCCTGTTGTGCCTGAGGGTTATATTATGGATGAAGAAACTGCTAGAGACTTTCTTGCTTGCAATGATAGGAGTGATCTTAAGAAACTATTAGCTAAGCTGAAACAAAAATCTCTAAATGCTAGAATGAAATATGATCCTGCTTATGCTACTTCACCTATCTTTGTTACTGATAAGGATTATGAATTCTCTGTTGATCCTGATATAATTACTTTGGTTGAATCTGATCCTTTTTATGGTTATGAATCTGAAACTATTGTGGCACATCTTACTAAATTAAATGATATAGCCACCCTGTTCACTAATGATGAGAAAACTTGCTACTATTATATCCTTAAAATATTTCCGTTCTCATTAAAGGGTGATGCTAAGATATGGTTTAATTTTCTTGATCCTGGTTGTGTGCGTAGTCCCTAGGATATGATTTATTACTTCTCTGCTAAATATTTCCCTGCTCATAAGAAACAAGTTGCTTTAAGGGAAATATATAATTTTGCGCAAATTGAAGAAGAGAGTCTCCCACAAGCTTGGGGGAGGCTTCTCCAATTACTTAATGCTTTGCCTGATCATCCTCTCAAGAAAAATGAAATACTTGATATCTTTTATAATGGACTAACTGATGCTTCCAGAGACCACCTGGATAGTTGTGCTGGTTGTGTTTTCAAGGAAAGAACACCAGATGAAGCTGAAATTCTATTGAATAATATGTTGACCAATGAAAATAATTGGACACTTCCGGAACCAACTCCTAAGCCAACTCCGAAGAAAAGGGGTATTCTATTTCTCAGTCCTGAAGATATGCAAGAGGCAAATAAATCTATGAAAGAAAAGGGTATTAAAGTTGAAGATGTTAAGAATTTACCTCCTATTGAAGAAATATATGGTCTTAATTTACCGCTTGTTGAAGAAACACATGATCTTGATAACCCGACACAGGTAGTAAAGGTAAATTCGCTCTATAGATATGATAAAGCTGAAATCCCTCCTACTAAGTTTGCTAGCCAATGCTTAGATGAGTTTGATAACTTTATGGTTAAGCAAGAAAACTTCAATGCTTATTTTGGTAGAGAATTAAAACGCAATGCTTATATGATTGAACACTTGAGTGATTATATGTCTAGAGTTAAAGGTGAACTTAAACTCATTAGTAAACATGCTTCTATGGTTACCACTCAAGTAGAACAAGTACTTAAAGCTCAGAATGATTTGCTCAACGAATTGAATAGTAAGAATAATGACTTTGCTGTTAGAGTTGCAACTAGAGGGGGCAAAGTGACGCAGGAACCTTTGTATCCTAAGGGCCACCCTAAGAGAATTGAGCAGGATTCTCAGAGAAATGATGTTGATAGACTTAGTCTTTCTAAAAAGAAGAAAAAGAAAAATGATAGGACTTTGCATGCTTCTAGTGAACCTGTTGTAGACACACCTGAGAATCCAAATGATATTTCTATTTCTAATGCTGAAACACAATCTGGTAATGAACATTAACCTAGTGATAATGTTAATGATGATGTTCATGTCGATGCTCAACCTAGTAATGATAATGATGTAGAGATTGAACCTGATGTTGATCTTGATAACCCACAATCAAAGAATTAACGTTATGATAAGAGAGACTTTGTTGCTAGGAAGCACGGTAAATAAAGAGAACCATGGGTTCAGAAACCCATGCCTTTTCCTCCCAAACCATCCAAGAAAAAGGATGATGAGGATTTTGAGCGCTTTGTTCAAATGATTAGACCTATCTTTTTGCGTATGCGTTTGACTGATATGCTCAAAATGAATCCTTATGCTAAGTATATGAAGGATATTGTTACAAATAAAAGAAAGATACTGGAAGCTGAAATTTCCACCATGCTTGCTAATTATACTTTTAAAGATGGAATGCCTAAGAAACGAGGAGACCCAGGGGTACCAACTATACCATGCTCCATTAAAAGAAACTATGTTAGAACTGCTTTATGTGATCTTGGAGCCGATGTTAGTGTTATGCCTCTCTCTTTATATCGTAGACTTGATTTGAATAAGTTGACACCTACTGAAATATCTTTGCAAATGGCTGACAGATCAACTGCTATACCTGTCGGTATTTGTGAGGATGTGCCTATTGTGGTTGCAAACGTTACTATTTTAACGGACTTTGTTATTCTTGATATTCCCGAGGACGATAGTATGTCTATTATTCTTGGAAGACCCTTTTTGAATACTGCAGGGGCTGTTGTTGATTGCAACAAAGGCAATGTCACTTTTCATGTTAATGGAAATGAGCATAGGGTACAGTTTCCGAGGAAACAGCCTCAAGTTCATAATATAAAATCTATTGGAAAAATTCCATTGATTATTTTTGGAGGTTTTGAATTTCCTCTTCCTACTGTCAAGAAGAAATATGATATTCTCATTATTGGGGACGTGCATATCCCCGTTGAGGTAACATAGTGTTATTCGAAATTTCTCCGATTCCATGTTATTCGGAATGAGTTTGTTAACAAGACTTGATCAACCTTGTTAGTGGATTCCTTTTGATGAGCATGAGATGGATGAAGTTAGAAAGCACAACCTTCTATACCCTCCCTTTACTTTCTGTTATTTAGAATAAATAAAGTAAAATTAGTATTTTCTGTTAGTTTTCTGAATTATCCGTGCAAATAAAAAATACCCCAAAAATAAAAGTCCTCCAAATGCCCCGAAATTGAAATACGATTTTTTCTGGAATATTTGAGAATATCTGGCACTAAGAACACAGCAGGGGGAGCAAGCACCTGGCCACGAGGGTCCAGGGCGCGCCCCCTGCCTCGTGGGCCCATGGTGGCTCCCCTCCACTTATTCCAGCAACCACACACTCCTTCCTCCCAAAAAAATCACCAACCAGCTCAAGCATGAGTTCTAGCTCATTTTGCTGCGATTTTCGATCTCCTAGCTCAAAGCACCTCTCACAAAACTGCTTTGGGGGATCGTTCCTTGGTATGTGACTCCTCCAATGGTCCAATTAGTTTTTGTTCTAGTGCTTTATTATTTGCAAATTTGTGCTGCCTAGGTGACCATGTTCTTGAGCTTGCATGTCAAATTTATATGGTCCCAAGTAGTTCTAATGCATGATATAGTCTCTAGGCACTTGTACGAGTAGTTGCTATCAATTTTGTTGAGTTTGGTTCACTTTTATTTGAAGTTACTAAAAACTTTAGAATTTTTCAGAAAATGATGAAGAGATTTTTGAGGGGTTCTTCGAGCCGAAGCTCGAAGGATAAGCAAAGTGAAGAAGAAGAGAAACCCAAGTATAATCTCCCTCGCACCGTGGAAGTTCGTCCGTGTGAATGGCCTTGTGATGATTTCTTGAGGGCAGCTGGGATTTATTATGATTTTTATGAATTGGCTGAGAAAGCAGGCCTCACCGACTTCCTCCGCGACCAACACGAACAGTATCTCTTACTCACTAATATCTTTGTGCAAAATTTTCATTTCCATTCTAGGAGGTCTCCACCTTCGGTGGATTTCTATTTATACGATGAGTATAAGGAGATGCCCTTCTCTGAATTTTGTGAGGTTTGCAAGTTGCCTTTTCCAGGCAGCGTAGAGGAACCGCATCGTGACGATGTGGATGGGTTTATTGATACAATTGTTGTAGGGGAAACGAGGAAGGTTTCCGACGCACGAATTACATTACTTTGATATATTTGCTAGTAGATGCTTAATTGGTCACGGAAACTGTGGAAACCTGAGTGCCCCTGATATTGTTATTTTGTGCCATGCCTTATTTCGTGATGACACATTTAGTATGGGCGCTATTGTTGCAAAGCGGTTAAACCTTAACTATACTAAGGGCCCCATCTTAGGAGGCATCTTCCCCTGGCACCTTGCTGCATACTATAACATACCTATTAGGCATTATGAGAAAGAAGAAAAATTGTTGCCTCCTGTTTATCTAGATTATAAGAGTATGGTAGCACATGATTTTATCGTAAAGAACAGGAAAAAGGAGCTTAACTATAGACTGATATTTGATAAAAATCACCCTGAGACTATTACTTTGCCTGCTCCTTCCTTGTTTGACTTATCTGCAGGCAAGTACCTTGTTCCACTGGAGGCCATTCACGCCTACCGCAACCCCACATCAGCTACAGAGCCAGATCCGGAACCACAATTTGTTCCTTCACGCCAGTCTGTTTACCAGTGGGATCCGGAGGAGATGGCCAACCAGTGGAAACCCGAGGCTTCATCTCAATACGACTCTAGTTACAACTTTGGATATCCGCCAGGCCAGCCGTGGCCATAGACCAACTTAGGCCAAAAGCCTAAGCTTGGGGGAGTACGTATTTCTCACCGACATTACATTTATGTTCACACACTCATTGCTAGTTGTCGGTGCTCATACTTTTTCACTGTAATATCCATGCTAGTTTATTTTCCTTTTTATGCTTTCTTCTTGTGTGTTTGAAAAACTTTAAGAAAAAACCAAAAAAATTAGTAGTAGCTTTTAGCTAGTGTATTTTCTCGCAGTAGTAGTAATTAAAAGAAAACCCAAAAAGATTTCTCGTTCTTCGTTTGCTTGTTGGGAGCTTTCCCGTGTAAATAGTTTTATTTCTTTTCTTTTTTGGGGGGTCGATAGGAGAACACCATAATGAAAATGTTGAAGTGGCTCTTATATGCATTATTGTTGATTTAACCAAGAGCCCATATTGCCTTGTCTTCTCATGTTTATTGAATGCTCGCAGATTCCAGCTTAGTCCAATGCACGTGCACTATTATTATTATTCACATTGTTCGGTCGTGCAAGTGAAAGGCAATTATGATGATATATGATGGACTGATTGAGATGATAAAAGCTAGTATGAACTCGACCTCTCTTGTTTTTGTAAATATGATTAGTTCATCATTCCTGGTTCAGCCTATTATGAATAAACATGTTTGCAATGACAATTAGAGATTATAGTTGCTTATGCCATGCTTAATTAGCTAGGAGTTTATAATGGTTTACCTTGCGTGCCAACATGCTATTAAAATGGTTGTGATGTGGTATGGGTGGTATCCTCCTTTGAATGATCCGAGTGACTTGACTTGGCACATGTTCACACATGTAGTTGAAACAAAATCAACATAGCCTTCACGATATTTATGTTCATGGTGGATTATATTCTACTCATGCTTGCACCCAAGGTTTATTAATTTTAATGCATGTTCATGACTGTTGTCGCTCTCTAGTTGGTCGCTTCCCAGTCTTTTGCTAGCCTTCACTTGTACTAAGCAGGAATACTGCTTGTGCATCCAATCCCTTAAACCCCAAAGTTATTCCATATGAGTCCACCATACCTTCCTATATACGGTATCTACCTGCCGTTCCAAGTAAATTTGTATGTGCCAAACTCTAAACCTTCAAATGAAATTCTGTTTTTGCATGCTCGAATAGCTCATGTATCAACTAGGGTTGTCCGTATCTTCCATGCTAGGCGGGTTATTCTCAAGAGGAGTGGACTCTGCTCCTCACTCACGAGAAAATGGCTGGTCACCGGGATGCCCAGTCCCATGCTTTATGCAAATCAAATCAAATCAAAATAAGTGCAAACAAAGCTCCCCCGGGACTCTTGTTAGTTGGAGGCACTCGTTGTTTCGAGCAAGCCATGGATTGATGCTTGTTGGTGGAGGGGGAGTATAAACTTTACCATTCTGTTTGGGAACCGCCTATATTGTGTGTAGCATGGAAGATATCGCCATCTCTTGGTTGTTATGTTGACAATGAAAGTATGCCGCTCAAAATATTATTTATCAATGCCTTAAAATCGAGCTCTGGCACCTCTACAAATCCCTGCTTCCCTCTGCCAAGGGCCTATCTATTTACTTTTATGTTGAGTCAACACCCTCTTATTAAAAAGCACCAGCTGGAGAGCACCGCTGTCATTTGCATCCATTACTATTAATTTATATTGGGTATGACTATGATTGGATCTCTTTTACCATGAATTACAATGTTTAGTCAGTCCTTGATCTTTAAAGGTGCTCTGCATTTATGTTTTGCGGTCTCAGAAAGGGCTAGCGAGATACCATCTTGTTATATCATATCATGATTGTTTTGAGAAAGTGTTGTCATCCGAGATTTATTATTATTGCTCGCTAGTAGATTATGTGTAACATCCCAAATTTTCAATATGGTATGTTATACATAGATCATCATTGCATATCATGTTTTATTGCATTTTGACAAATCCTCGATAAATCCTAAGCAACTCAAGGACCCTCGGAGAGAGTTGGGGATTTTCTCGAATTTTCAAGTTTGATTTTCATCAAATAATAAGACGAGGATTTTGGTTTTAATTATTTTCTCTCCGGAAAAATATTTCATTTTAAAAATAAATGAGAGGAGAAAATATGACTTCTCCAAAACAATTGAAATACTGGAGGAAAAATGTTAAAATCATTTATTGGAATTTATTTGGATTTTATTTGCAATTTTTATTGCATTAAAAATATTGCATGTTTTCAAAATATTTTTTTATGTTAAAAAAATGTTCACCCTATTCTAGATTTTCTAACTAGACCGGGAAAATTTATTTTATATTTTTCTGATTTTTATTTATTTTTCTGTGAATTATTTTCCGCGGAACTTATTTAAAAAAAAGGACGCGCGCGCCCGCTGGGCCGAGCCCAGGCCGCCGGCCCACCCCCGCGCCCCTCTCCTCTCCCCGCACGACGCCGCCGTCGCCGTGTCCATGGCGGACACGGGAAGCCCCGCCGCCGCACCTTGCCCCCTCCCCCAAGCTGCTGCCCCCCCTTCCTATTTATACCCCCCCTCTCTCTCTCTCTCATCTAGTTCGCCGCCGCCGCCCGCCTTGCCCTCGCCGCCGCCGCCGGAAGCCGAGCCGCCGCCGCTGCCGTTCGTCGCCGGAGCCGCGCCCCTCGCCGCCCCTTGCCCCTCGCCCTCGCCCGCACCCCCGCCGCACCCGCCGCCCCACCGCCGCCCCGCCGGAGCCTCGCCGGAGCCGCCCCGACGAGGTACTGCCTCACTGCCGTTCGTCGTTGCCTGCTTTTTGTTAAAAAAAAAGACCCTTCGTTTTAAAAAAAACCCCTAGATCGTTTTTTTTCGGTTTTATTATTTTGCGTGCGTTCACCGAACCATTCGTTTCAACGAACGCGTTCGTCGGTTTTTCTCTGTTAACGAACGTCCGTTCTTTAAGCGTTCGTCCGTTTTTCTTTTTCGTCGGATTTTTCTACGATTATCTCAGATTCGATTTCTGATCGAATCTTCGTTTCTGTTTAACTTCTCGCTCGTTTATCGGAATCAGGCGATTCAAACGCCTAGAGTTTCGTCTCGAAATTCTCTTTCCGTTTAACCTACTCAAACAAGTTTTTGCTACAGTAAAATTTGACTTAGATCCAGATTAGTAAACGAAGCTACTTTCTTTCGCCGTTTGACTTTCGTTGCTTCTTTCGAGTTGATTCTTTTTGCAAACCGGAGTTCTTAAGTTGAACTTTCTGGTTGATCTTTTATTCGAGTTTTACCTGTGCATTAGATGAGTACTGATTGTATGCTTGTTTGTTTGCGATAGAGTACCCGGAATGTGCCGCTTGTTACTTCGAATCGCTAGGTTTTGCGAATCATCAGCAAGGCAAGTAACACTTTGATCATACTTTTCATACCCAGTTTTATTGCATTAGATCTTTTCCTCAAACACTTGCATGATTAGGATCTAATTAAATTGTGGGTATTGGGAAGTAGTTGAGGTAGAACCTATTACCTGTTTTATTATCAAACCCTTGGGAGCTACTTCTACGTTGCTATTACTATTGCCATGCTATGCTCGTAGACGTGGATTGAGTTTGAGTGAAATTCATGACAGATGTGAGATTGATATTAATGGTTTACTTAAGGTGGCAACTAAAACTCACATCTAGGTGGATTGAGGTACCTGGGTATTCCAGGATTGCCTGTTTTTCTTTTGGACCGCCACCCAGGTTCAAAGGGATCATGAGATTATTCATGCTAGAAACTTCCGTGTGCAGCCGCAAGCTATTATGGGCTCTAGCATAGTTGATTAAGTTGTGTGAACTCTTACAGTGGTAGACTAGCAGATGTAGGGGAAAGTAGGTGTAACTGTCTACCCATACGTAAGGTGCAAACACTTCTGAAAGACTGTGTCTTGGTCATCCGTTACTCAAACATCATGTAGTGCGAGTAATCCAACGGAGGAGATCAAGTCTTGTGGGGAAAAGTGCACAAACCTCTGCAGAGTGTACAAACTAATCATGGTTAGCCGTATCCCCGGTTATGGACAACTTGAGTATCTATTACTTGGATTATCATGTGAATCTCAACACTATGTTACTTCTAATTAATTTTGTTGGGTTATTGATGACATTTAATTGGGATTGAGATGCTGTCAACCATCTCAATGTTTCACAACCACCATGATAGTTAAATAAAATTTATTCCTTTGATGTAGGATAAAATTTGGCTTTTCGCAAAATTGTAACCATAGAGCTTTCCACCAGCCATATATGCATGTAGTATAGCATTATTATTGTTCATTACTCTCTATGTGTTACATTGCCAGCATATTCTATGTGCTGACCCGTTTCCGGGCTGCAACGTTTCATGTTGCAGACTTTTCAGACGACGAGTAAAGTGCCTTAGGTCGTGGTCTTATACTCAGTGATGCCGCTGGAGTTGATGGACTCACTTATCTTCCAAGTCTTCCGCTGTTATCGTATTAGATGGCCTTAAGCCATGTTTATCATACTTAATCTCTTCGGAGATATTCGATGTAATAAGTGTGTGATTGCTACTCTGTTATAAATCCTCCATTTGTACTGTGCGTGTCAGCATTACTGATGCAGGGATGACACTGGTGCACAGCAGCACAGACCATTTGAGGTCTGGTCGCTACAAAGTTGGTATCAGAGCACATGTTGACTGTAGGACGTGACCCTAGAAACTAGCAAGCCCATAGGAAGGATTTTTCTCTACAACTTTCTTTTCAAAAAGGTCTTTTACCTCTCTTCTCTTCTGAGCTTATTCAAATATTCCCTTTTAGTGAGACCATATCCTTTTTCCTTTTGGACCACTCGAAGATTCGACGGATGAGACCACTTCAAGAAGTACAGGATATCGGACAACTAAGACCATTCGGAATGAAGAGGATTTTACCGTGCATTATGATAATGGAAACTACAACGGTTGAAGACTCCGAAGACTGGGAAAATTTGAAGGCTCTGAAGAATTGCCAGATGTGTATGACCTAGGAAGGTTACCCTTATGGAACTTGGCAGACTATGGAAGCCGTCAATGCCCGAGAGCAAGGTGTATCGGAGAAAGATCCGAAACATGGAGAGTTAGAAACTCAAAGTTGTCAAGGAAACCCCAAGGCAGGAGATATCAACTATGGAATGATAGCTCATGGTAATGACAAGAGCAAAAACACGGATACCCATGATGTTATCGCCCGCTTATCATATTGTCACCGTGCGGAGTTAAGCATGCAGTTCGTCATAAGGATTGGATGGTAGAAGGCTGCTGGAGCACCTATCAGCAAAGGATGCAGTTCTAACTATAGCTGGTGTATCACCAGGATCTGGAGCAATACATCAGGAAGTTTAAAGATGAACCTCCAGGAAGCAGTATTCGACAAGTAAGCGTTTCGTGAAGAACTCAGAACCCAGAAGTTGAAAGTAGCCATGATGGAGGAGCAAAACCTCGAGACATCAAAGAATCGTCATGAACTGAAGGACAGTAGGAACATGGTTCATGTCAAGGATGTTGAAACCCAGGAGTTTGGAGCGCAACTCCAGAAATATTAAAGGACGTCACGAGAGACTTCGCGTCAACAGAGATGATTTGGCAAAAGAACTTGAGAAGGACAAGCATGATTGGAAGTGCCATGCAGAGATGGCCAATATTCCCCTGTAAGGCCGCTTGACCCTGGAAAGGATAATGATGTTCCACGAAGTGGAGTATGGACTTCATAAGTATAAGTTTTTTTTATCTTGGTATGTGGGATATCCCCCGAGCATGAAGAGATGAAGTACTATTGGATATAAAGGAGGTATGATGTTGGAAATATGGATCAATGGAATTCGATGATGAGTCTGAGTAATCATGTCCTAGTGGTGCCAATAGAAGGAAGGAAGACAGTACAATTGTATGGATTTAAGAATACTAGGAAGTTGGATGTTGGATTAAGGATCAGTTTCCCCGATGATGAGTTCAAGGTTTACCAGTGATGAGATGGGCCATAACCCACAGGCCCCAGGACCTGCCAAGAAGAAGCACACTCTTGTTGAAGGGAAGACCCTGGAAGAAGTTACGATTTTATCGACAGACGATCTTATAGGAGTTACGCAAAACCTGAGAGTTGTGAAGGAACGATAGATGTTTGTTTGGCTTGCAGAATCCATGGATTTATCCGAACTTGGTTCGTCGACAAGAGAAATTCGGCAATGCTTGCGAGGATGACCGAGTGTTAGAATGCGAGATTCGCTAAACCATATACAAGGTAATGATTTGGGTGCGGGATGGATTGATCACCATACCGACTTACTCTTATTGTTCGCTTTGCTATATGGGATGGTAAATCTGAGTGACTTACCTATAGTAGAGTGACGACGATTTAAACCTTGTTTAAACCTTAGAATGGTATAAGAATGTTTCCCTTGTACACGGCAGTTGATGCCAATCGTAGGTTATACGGTGAGGATCAACCAGACCCATTTCCTGCAGGAGAAACCATAAATTGTTGACCACCAGGAGATGTCGATAGTTGTTTAGTATTGGCGCCTGACCCGTCAGCTAAGAAGACCCAGTCATGGAAGAACCATACCAAGATGAAAGGATACAGAAGAATTGAGGAAAAGGTTATGCCACCACCGGAAGAGCCTAGAGAAGGAATTATACTGAAGGTCTGAGAAGACCGACACTGTCAAGAATAATGGATGGAGTATATGAGTTTTGATGGAACCGTAACAATGATTCTAAGGGTGGTAGCACCCCAGACCCTGAGATGATCGATGGATTTTGAGGAGACCCCAAACCTAACCTATTTCTTTCTAGCCTCTCCAAATCTCGAGGACGAGATTCATTTTAAGGGTGGTAGGTTTGTAACATCCCAAAATTCTAAATTTTGGAATGTTATAATAAACAGATAGATTGGATTGATTGTTTGATTGATTGACTGAAAGTGAGTGAATTCAAAATCTTTTGAAAGTTAAATGAGAGGGAATAAAAGGACTTTCCCAAACTTTCATTTTTCTTTTATGATCTCCATGAATTCAAATTCATTTCATCACAAAACCCTGGAGAGAAGATGACATGACTTCTTCCATTTATTTAAATGACAAGGGGTGTTGAAAATAATTGAATTTCATCTGAGAATATTTCCAATCCTGAAACTTTATGCAACTCAATGATTTTCACGAGCGAAGATAAAATGACTTCTTCAAAACATATGAAATATGAGTTGGGAGTTTCAAAGGATCAAATTCAAGTCCTTTTGGAAATTATTTTAATTTGGAGTTATTTGGGTTTTATTCAAATTATTTTTCTCCAAAAAATAAAATATAAAGAAATTAGGGTAACATGATTCCCTACATCAGAAAATTGGAGAAAAATAAATTTGAAATCATTTTGGTATTTTTAAAATGATTTTTATTGGATTTTATTAAGGCAGCAGCACTGTTTGATTTATTAAAAAAAATTGTGGATTTTATTTGACTCTACAAAAATGTTCATGTTGTAGGAAATCTTTTTCTGAAAATTTTGATATATTATATGCCTATATAATATTTTCATTTTCTTTTGTTTTTATTATTTCTTTCTCTGTTTATAAAAAAAAACCTCCCCTCCGACTGGGCCGGCCCAGCTCCCAGGCCAGGCCGCGGCCCAGCCCAGCTCGCCCGACGCCCCGTCCCCGATCTCCCGCAAGAGACCGGCTCCCGCACGCCGACCGCTGCCGCCATGGACGCCGTGTCGCCCCCGGCCTCTTCCTACCCCTCCTCCACGCCACCTCCTCGCCCCCCCTCTTAAATAGCTCCGCCCCGACCCCCCTCTCTCTCTGCTCCCGCCGCCGCCCGCTCCCGCGTAGCCGCCGCCGCCGGCAAGATCTGCCGCCGCCGCCGCGCTCCGTTCCGACTCCCCGAGCGCCGCCGACCCCACCAACCTCACCGCCGCGCCACGCCGCCCCTTCCCCGCTACTCCGCAGTCGCCGCCGACGCCCGGAGCCGTCGCCCCGTTCATCGCCGAGCCGCCGCCGTCATCTTCTCCGGCGACGTCGACGCCCACCGCCGCGGTAAGCCACCGGCCGCCCTCGTCCGTTCGATCTAGGATGGACGGCTAGGATTAGATCTAGTCGGTTTTATTTTTTATTTGCGAACCGGTATAAACCGTGAACCGCCCCGGTTTTTTTATTCGTTTGGTTTTATTAAGAAAACCTAGATCTGTTTTTTTTTGGTTTTACTAAACTGCGAACGTCCACTGTTTAGATCCTATAAACGAACGTTCACTATTTAGTTTTTTCTTTTTCTGTTATTTTCGGCCAGGGACCCATCTGTGATGATTTTATTTACAGTTTAGTCCCTGTTCTTCAAACGGTCACATCTTTTTACTCGTTTGTCCAAATCCAACGAAACCAACGCCCACTTCTTCGTTATGATCTCCTCTATCAAGTAAAACAACTTAAACATGTTTTTGAAAGTTTTAAAATTTGATTTCAAACAGATTTGTATTCAAACTTCTTTTGTTCATAACTTAAGTTCCGTAACTCCGTTTGAGTTGATTCTTTTTGCAAAGCGAAGCTCTTGACCTAAACTTTCTGATAAGGCCAAATTCACATAATTTTGGTACTGTTAGAAATTGTTTTATGTTGCAAGAGTTATTTGCTTGGTTTTGATGCCGAAGTGTCTTCTTCGTTCTTCTCGATTTTTTGAGTGATTGCTTATGTGTGGTTACTATTGCTTGCTTACGATAGATTGACCGGAGTGTGACGAGTAGATCTATCAAGAGTTTTGAGTGCGAATCATCGTCATCAACATTGCAGGCAAGTAACACTTTGAACATGTACCTTCCATACCCAGTTTTCATTGCAATAGATCTGTTTTCCCCAAACACTTGCATGATTAGGATCTAATTAAATTATGGGTATTGGGAAGTAGTTGAGGTAGAACCTATTACCTGTTTTATTATCAAACCCTTGGGAGCTACTTCTACGTTGCTATTACTATTGCCATGCTATGCTCGTAGACGTGGATTGGGTTTGAGTGAAATTCATGACAGATGTGAGATTGATATTAATGGTTTACTTAAGGTGGCAACTAAAACTCACATCTGGGTGGATTGAGGTACCTGGGTATTCCAGGATTGCCTGTTTTTCTTTTGGACCGCCACCCAGGTTCAAAGGGATCATGAGATTATTCATGCTAGAAACTTCCGTGTGCAGCCGCAAGCTATTATGGGCTCTAGCATAGTTGATTAAGTTGTGTGAACTCTTACAGTGGTAGACTAGCAGATGTAGGGGAAAGTAGGTGTAACTGTCTACCCATACGTAAGGTGCAAACACTTCTGAAAGACTGTGTCTTGGTCATCCGTTACTCAAACATCATGTAGTGCGAGTAATCCAACGGAGGAGATCAAGTCTTGTGGGGAAAAGTGCACAAACCTCTGCAGAGTGTACAAACTAATCATGGTTAGCCGTATCCCCGGTTATGGACAACTTGAGTATCTAGTACTTGGATTATCATGTGAATCTCAACACTATGTTACTTCTAATTAATTTTGTTGGGTTATTGATGACATTTAATTGGGATTGAGATGCTGTCAACCATCTCAATGTTTCACAACCACCATGATAGTTAAATAAAATTTATTCCTTTGATGTAGGATAAAATTTGGCTTTTCGCAAAAACATTATAACCATAGAGCTTTTCCACCAGCCATATATGCATGTAGTGATAGCCTTTGTTCATCATTTCTCTATGGTGTGAATTTGCCAGTACATTCAATGTACTGACCCGTTTTCGGGCTGCAACGTTTCATGTTGCAGGATTCTTGCGACGAGTAAGTGATACGTTAGGGTTACGATTTCTACACTCAACTTTGCCGTTGGTGTTGATGGGAATCCACAACCTTGTTACTTCCGCTATTTGGATTGAGGTAATAGTATTTACGTTACTTTATGCATGTGATTTACCTCTGTTATAAATCCTCGAGTAATGTGTGTGTCAGCATACCGATCCAAGGATGACACTTAAGCACAGAGACTTGATCCATTCGGGTCGGGTCGCTACATTATGCCATTGACATGAGTAAACATGAGACCTAAGTGTTATTTTGAATATGGTTAGTCATAATCTTTGCTAAAAAATTGAATGTTGGCTTTACATATTTACAACAACAAGAGCAAACAGAGTTTGTAAAAGTTTTTCTTTATCACTTTCAGTTTATCAACTGAATTGCTTGAGGACAAGCAAAGGTTTAAGCTTGGGGGAGTTGACACGTCTCCGTCGTATCTACTTTTGCAAACACTTTTGCCCTTGTTTTGGACTCTAACTTGCATGATTTGAATGGAACTAACCCGGACTGACGCTGTTTTCAGCAGAACTGCCATGGTGTTATCTTTGTGCAGAAACAAAAGTTCTCGGAATGACCTGAAACTTTACGGAGATTATTTTTGGAAATAATAAAAATTACTGGCGAAAGAATCAAGGCCAGGGGGCCCACACCCTGTCCATGAGGGTGGGAGGCGCGCCTGCCCCCCTGGGCGCGCCTCCTGCCTCGTGGGCCCCCTGGAGCTCCACCAACCTCAACTCCAACTATATATATTCGTGTTCGGGGAGAAAAAAATCAGAGAGAAGGATTCATCGCGTTTTACGATACGGAGCCGCCGCCAAGCCCTAAACTCTCTTGGGAGGGCTGATCTGGAGTCCGTTCGGGGCTCCGGAGAGGGGAATCCGTCGCCATCGTCATCATCAACCATCCTCCATCACCAATTTCATGATGCTCACCGCCGTGCGTGAGTAATTCCATCGTAGGCTTGCTGGACGGTGATGGTTTGGGTGAGATTTATCATGTAATCGAGTTAGTTTTGTTAGGGTTTGATCCCTAGTATCCACTATGTTCTGAGATTGATGTTGCTATGACTTTGCTATGCTTAATGCTTGTCACTAGGGCCCGAGTGCCATGATTTCAGATCTGAACCTATTATGTTTTCATGAATATATGTGAGTTCTTGATCCTATCTTGCAAGTCTATAGTCAACTACTATATGTTATGATCCGGCAACCCCGAAGTGACAATAATCGGGACCACTCCCGGTGATGACCGTAGTTTGAGGAGTTCATGTATTCACTATGTGTTAATGCTTTGGTCCGGTACTCTATTAAAAGGAGGCCTTAATATCCCTTAGTTTCCGTTAGGACCCCTCTGCCACGGGAGGGTAGGACAAAAGATGTCATGCAAGTTCTTTTCCGTCAGCACGTATGACTATATTCCGAATACATGCCTACATTACATTGATGAATTGGAGCAGTTCTGTGTCGCCCTATGTTATAACTGTTGCATGAATAATCGCATCCGGCATAATTCTCCATCACCGATCCAATGCCTACGAGCTTTTCACATATTGTTCTTCGCTTATTTACTTTTCCGTTGCTACTGTTACAAACACTACAAAACCCAAAAATATTACTTTTGCTACTGTTACCGTTACTATCATACTACTTTGCTACTAAATACTTTGCTACAGATATTAAGTTATCCAGGTGTGGTTGAATTGACAACTCAACTGCAAATACTTGAGAATATTCTTTGGCTCCCCTTGTGTTGAATCAATAAATTTGGGTTGAATACTCTACCCTCGAAAACTGTTGCAATCCCCTATATTTGTGGGTTATCACTCCTCGATCCTCGTGCCACCTTTTTCTCCACGTATCAGGCCGGCGCCGGTTGTGGGATGCGCTAGGATTGCATGGGCCCACGGGGCAGTCACTCGGACGTGTGGCCATAAAAGGCACTGCTGCCGATGTGTGGTACTGTGCTCTCCATTCGCCTCTTTCTTCTCTGCTTCTCCGTCTCGTCTCCCCCAGCGCCATGCCCTTCAACCAACTCCTCTCGAGCTCCGCATCAATGGCAAAGGACAAGACCGCGGCTCTAGAGTGCACAAAGAAGGCGACGGCTAAGGGCAAGAATGTGGCGAAGGGGTCGACCTCGCGGTCCGCTCTTCCGCTTGGTTGGATCCACGGGGATTGGATCCCCTCCACCGTCATGGAGGAGGATCTGGTGAATCTCGCCGCCGACGGCCTGATTGCGGAGGGGTCTTGGAGGTTGCCAGAGGGGGAGACTGAGTCCGAGCCGCGCAAGGGCGAGCGTGTTCTCCTCACAACACATGTCGATCGAGGTTTCTCTCTGCCTCCTCACCCGTTCTTCCGAGGTTTCTTGAACTTCTTTAGCGCTCAGATCCACCATTTTCCTCCCAACACCATCTCTTATCTTGCGGCGTTCGTTTCAATGTGCGAGAATTTTCTGGGGTGCCACCCGCACTGAGGATTGTTTAAGCATATCTTCACTTGCCGATCTCACGCGGTGAAGAAAGCTAATCCGACTGATGAGAGGACGCATGTGATCCAGATGTGTGGGGGTTAGGGATCCAAATGAGTGGTAGGAGCTCTTTTCCTCCTATGACTTTTCCTAAATCGGTTAGCGGGTGGCAATCGACCTGTTTTTACTGCAAGGATGTCCTGACTCCTGGTCAGTCGACTGGCCTTCCCCCTTTCACTCTAGAGAGACACTGCGACCCTCGCTCACTAACTGCATCCGCGGAGGAGAATGGTGAGGTAGCTATTTTGGTCGACGCGGTTGTTGCATTGATCCAGGGCGGAGTGACAGGCATGGATCTGTTGGAGGTGTTCCTCAGTCGACGTATCCAGCCCTTGGAAGCTCGTGACCACCCCATGTGGATGTACTCGGGCCCAGAAGACACCGCCCGGACCCACCCGGAGGAGGTCGGCGAGGAGATGATGGCCCAGTGGCTTCGGAGCATCACTGGCACGAAGGACAACCCCCGCGGAGCCAAGAGGATCTTGCCATTCGATGCCCAGAATGCTCTAGGAGAGGTCAGGTGTATTTTGTCGAGTGTTTATGTCTTGTATTCTCCAACATGCAGTTATTCTAGAATCCAACTGACATTTGTGACTTGTGCCTTGCAGGTTTTCATGAATATGTACTCGCCTATGCCGAACGTAGAACAGCCCCTTGAAGAAGGGAAAGCAAAGGTGCGAGCGCGGACATTTCGTATGCTGACGATAGTGAGGACGAGAGCGGTGACTCTGACGATAGTGAAGAAGTCGATTCACCGCTGCGCTCCGAGTTTTGTTCCAAGTAATCACAAGACCATGCGGCTGACCATGGCAAGGCCGCGGCATCGAGTGTAAAGACCCAGAAGTGCACTCGGACGACCACTCCTGAGCCGATTGAGAAAGTCGCCAAGCAAGCAAAGGTCAATCCTCCTAAGCCTCGGAAGGTTTTGCCAAGGATCAAGGTTGTTGTGCCTGTTGCTTCGGTGTAATTACTTCTTCTTTTTCTTCATTGCTGTTGTGGACCTTCTTGTTTATGTTTGACCAAATGGGATTTTGGACCTCCAGGGCCGCTACTTCTGGGACGTCTCCCATGGAGACCGATGATGACCAAGCTGACGCAGAGACTGCACACATGGCCACTTCTCGAGCAGGTATGATATTGCAGATATGCTCATACTTCGTCAACTGTCTTGGTACTGGAATCTCATTGTCGAGTGACTGCAGTCTCGGAAGATGTTATTCTGCTCCCAAATGATGACGATGAAGAGCCTCCAAAGAACACACGAGGGAGAGGCAGGGGCTCGACCACTTCGCGAAACCTCGCCAGGAGAGTGCCTTCAAGCCGGGCGTCTCACCTACTGACTGAACCTGTAGTCCTAGAACTTGGTGGCTCATCTCGAACTGTTGTTACTTTCGCTGTCCCTTTGACGACTGCCCAGCCTCCAATGTCGACTACTCAGACTTCCGATCTAATTGGGCAACTTCAGACATTGATCCCTCCAGCTGCGTCACCAACTCCAGCACCGACTGAATTCACTCTGCATCATGTCCCGAAGGACCAAACAGGAGCTGCAAAGGAAGCAATGATCCAAGCTGGCCTGATGATGGAGCGACTGAAGGTGGTGTACGAGTCTAGCAAGGCTACATGCGACACCAGTTCTGCTCTGCAGGCCAATGTCTGAGTAAGTACGATCATAAGTTGACTTCTGATTGGTTTTTCTTCGTCTTGAACCTTGCTCTGTTAGGAAATGCTTTCTGAAACTGCTGCTTTATTATTCGCAAAATGTCCGTGGATGAGCGTTTTGGAACCTTTAATGTGCATCTATCATGGGTCTGTACTCCCTATGGGTGTTTTCTTTTGCAGTGTAGTTCTTCCGCTCGAGGAGGTCATGCCGTGTCGAGTGAGTTCCTGGTCCAATGGGGGCACGCTGAGTGCACCCACTGGGTGTAGTCCCCGAGAGCCGTCGACTGCGGGCAGTCGGCGGGGTTCTGAGAACAAGGGATTTTTTTGGGCCGGACATGCCATGCCAAGAGGGAGATCGAACCAGTGGGGGCACGCTGAGTGCACCCACTAGGTGTAGTCCCCGAGGCCGCCGTCGAATGTTTGATCCGGAGGTGGTCTTAGAACTCCTTTGATAATCAGCAATCTTAATTTGCTCTTCCCCACTCAGAAGTGAAGGGTCTTTTCTTTTTGTCGACTGAATTGTCTTTTTGTTGTTTGTAGAAATCTTGTGAGCTTGGAACTCAGTACGCTGCCTTGGAGAAGGAGAAGATCCAACTTCGACTTGATCTGGAACTTGCTAGGAAGAATCTGAAGGATGCTCAGGATGAAGTGAAGACCATGGGAGGTAATAGCTTACTGACTATATGCCCTGTTGTTTCTTCTTTTCTACCCTTTGAACCGAGTGATTCCACTCGAACAGATGTGCGTAGTGAAAACCGTCAACTCCAAGCACGACTGAAGAATGTTATTTCTTTAGACACCATGAAGAAGGCGTTGGAGAGGAAGGACACTTAGCTTGCGGGAGCACAGAAGGTGGCGCATGAGAAGGCTGAACTAGCTGAGAGAAAGCTAGCTTCAGTCGGCAAACTGGAAGAGGAAAATACCAATCTGAAGACTGTTCTCAATGAGGCGAGGAAAGAAGCTTCACAACTGAAGGAAGAGAAGGTGACCCTGGCTGACAAGGTGGATGGGCTCACTCG
This sequence comes from Triticum aestivum, assembly GCF_018294505.1. NCBI lineage: Eukaryota > Viridiplantae > Streptophyta > Magnoliopsida > Poales > Poaceae > Triticum > Triticum aestivum. The sequence goes on along the minus strand of NC_057799.1, from coordinate 491,289,517 downwards.
GAAGAGGGATGAGCTGGAGGTTTACTTGGGAAGCCTCGCCAAGAAGTTGTACATCATGCTTGAAGGTACCTTTCCCCATCCGAGTGAATCCACAAAACTTTCTTACAATTATGTTGTCGACTCATCTTTCTCCCTTGTGCAAAGTTTTGTTAGGATTTTGAGTAGGAGACCGAGCGGATTGAACCAGGCTTGGACCCCACAAAGTCACTCATCAAAGATGAAGCCGCGATGAATGTAATGCGACTTGAAGCTCGTCTTGACGGCTTCTTGGGGTACATTGCTCGACTGAAGGTTGCATTGTCCAAGATAGACCAAGAGATGTGGCCGAAGGACAAACTTCGGAATGACCTTGAGTCACTGATGGTTCGACTCAATGAAATTCCTAGTCGAGTGCAGACGTGGAAGAAGTCAGCTGCTCGTTGTGGAGCCAACGTGGCCCTTTCACTCGTCAGAGTTCATTGTAAGGATGCCAAGGAGGAAAAACTGAAGGCTCTCCAAGTGGCGAACATGAAGAAACTCCAATTCCAATCCTTCATGGAGACCTTTATTGAAGCAGCCACTCACATAGCTGACGGCATCGACTTGGACACCTTCGTCGAGCCAGCGAGTCCTCCTCTCGCCGAGTGAAGAAGAAAAAACATTAATGATCCGAACTTATTTTCCTCGGGATGCCGAGTGATTTTGTAACCGTTAAACTCTTCTGGGCCTGATGCCTGAGTACTTTGGCTTTGTGATTCTAAAACTTGACGGATTTATCCGAATATTTGCTTTCCAGTTCATTGCCTGTTTGTTCGAGTGGATTTTTTAACTTAGGCGAAACTGGTTTGCGGCTAAGCTTCCGAGTGGGAGTATTGCTGTCCACTCGGAGTAGGTCTTTAACTTAGGCGAGGACGGGCTCACGGATAAGCCCCCGAGTGGGAGGATTGCTCTCCACTCGGAGTAGTTTTTAACTTAGGCGAAGCTGGTTCGTAGCTAAGCCCCCGAGTGGGAGGATTGCTCTCCACTCGGAGTGGGTTTTAACTTAGGAAAGTACGGGATCGTAGCTAAGCCCCCGAGTGGGAGGATTGCTCTTCACTCGGAGTGGTTTTTAACTTAGGCGAGTACGGGGTCGCAGCTAAGCCCCCGAGTGGGAGGATTGCTCTCCACTTGAAGAAAGATTTTAACTTAGGCGAGTACAGGGTCGCAGCTAAGCCCCCGAGTGGGAGGATTGCTCTCCACTCGGAGTGGGTTTTAACTTAGGCGAGTACGGGGTCGCAGCTAAGCCCCCGAGTGGGAGGATTGCTCTCCACTCAGAGAAAGATTTTTACTTTGGCGAGTACATGGTCGCAGCTAAGCCCCCGAGTGGGAGGATTGCTCTCCACTCGGAGTAGGTTTTTAACTTAGGCGAGTACGAGGTCGCACCTAAGCCCCTAAGTGGGAGGATTGCTCTCCACTTGGAGAAAGATTTTAACTTAGGCGAGTACAGGGTCGCAGCTAAGCCCCCGAGTGGGAGGATTGCTCTCCAGTCGGAGTAGGTTTTAACTTAGGCGAGCACGGGGGCGTAGCTAAGCCCTCAAGTTGGAGGATCACTCTCCACTCGAAGTAGTTTTGAGCTTAGGCGAGTACGGGGTCGCAGCTAAGCCCCCGAGTGGGAGGATTGCTCTCCACTCAGAGTATGTTTTTAACTTAGGCGAGTACGGGGTCGTAGATAAGCCCCCGAGTGGGAGGATTGCTCTCCACTCGGAGTAGTTTTTAACTTAGGCAAGTACGGGGTCATAGCTAAGCCCCCGAGTGGGAGGATCGCTCTCAACTCGGAGTAGTTTTTAACTTAGGTGAGTACGGGGTCGCAGCTAAGCCCCCGAGTGGGAGGATTGCTCTCCACTCGGAGTAGTTTTGAAACTTAGGCGAAACTGGTTCGCGGTTAAGCCGCCCACTGGGGGATTTGAACACATGTTTATGCAAGAACAATCATTAAGAGACTACGGGAATCATGTCTTGATGAACAACTTAACAAGTACTCTTATTACATCTTGACATTTCGATTGTCAAGTATAAAAAAGACGAAGAAGATATGCGTTCCAGGAGCGCGGCTCCTCATTCTTCCGAGCTAGGTTGTAAAGATGATATGCCCATTGTGAAGCACTTTGGTGACGACGAAACGGCCTTCCCATGCCGGGCAAGCTTATGAGGCCGATGCTGATCCACCCGAAGCACAAGGTCTCCTTTTTGAAATGCTCGACCTTTAACGTTTCTAGCATGGAATCGACGAAGGTCTTGCTCATAAATAGTCGACCGGATCAAAGCCATGTCTCACTCTTCCTCCAGAAGATCCACTGCATCCTGGCGTGCCTGCTCTGCTTCAGCCTCTGAATAAAGTTCCACTCGGGGCACATTGTGTAGCAAGTCACTCGGAAGTACAGCTTCAGCTCCGTACACCATGAAGAAAGGGGTTCGGTCAGTGGAACGGTTGGGAGTTGTCCTCAATCCCCACAAGACAGACGGCAATTCAGTTACCCAAGATCCAGTTGCGTGCTTAAGGTCGCGCATGAGTCGAGGCTTCAGACCTTGAAGAATCAGACCATTTGCTTTTTCAGCTTGACCATTCGACTGCGGGTGCGCAACAGATGCGTAATCCACCCGAGTGCCCTGGGAGGCGCAGAATGCTCTGAATTCTTATGAGTCAAAGTTTGAGCCGTTGTCTGTGATGATGCTGTGCGGAACTCCATATCGGAATATGAGCTCTCTTATGAAACTGATGGTTGTGCTTGAGTCTAAGTTCTTTATAGGCTTCGCCTCAATCCACTTGGTGAACTTGTCGACTGATACAAGTAGATGAGTGGAACCACTTCTACCGGTCCTGAGTGGTCCAACCATATCCAGTCCCCACACAGCAAATGGCCAAACGAGTGGAATAGTCTTCAGGGCAGACGCAGGCTTGTGGGACATGTTTGAGTAAAACTGACAACCTTCTTACTTCTCAACAATCTCTTTTGCCATTTCATTGGCCTGTGGCCAGTAGAATCCTGCTCGGTATGCTTTGGCCACGATGGTCCGAGAGGACGCATGGTAACCACAGGTCCCCGAGTGGATCTCATCCAATATCAGTCGACCCTCATCTGGAGAGATACATCGCTGAGCCACGCCAGTAACACTTTCTCTGTAGAGCTGTCTGATGACTGCTAGAACTACGTCGGTATTTCCCCAAAGAGGAAGGGATGATGCAGCACAACAACGGTAGGTATTTCCCTTAGTGATGAGACCAAGGTTATCGAACGAGTAGGAGAACCACGCAACACTACGTAAACAGCACCTGCACACAAATAACAAATACTCGCAACCCGACGTATTAAAGGGGTTGTCAATCCCTTTCGGGCAACGGCGCCAGAAATTGGCAAAAAGACGCGAGAGAGATGTAATAAATTGATAGATGGATCGCCAAATAAAATAAAGTGCAGCAAGGTATTTTGTATTTTTGGTTTAATAGATCTGAAAATAAAATCAAGGAAAAATAGATCGCACAGGCAAATATAATAAAGAAGAGACCCTGGGCCGTAGATTTCACTAGTGGCTTCTCTCGAGAAAAATAACAAACGGTGGGTAAACGAATTAATGTTGGGAAATTGATAGAACTTCAAATAATCATGACGATATCCAGGCAATGATCATTATATAGGCATCACGTCCAAGATTAGTAGACCGACTCCTGCCTACATCTACTACTATTACTCCACACATCGACCGCTATCCAACATGCATCTAGTGTATTAAGTTCATGAAAAATGGAGTAAAGCAATAAGAACAATGACATGATGTAGACGAGATCTATTTATGTAGAAATAGACCCCATCTTGTTATCCTTAATGGCAACGATACATACGTGTCGGTTCCCCTTCTGTCACTGGGACCAAGCACCGTAAGATTGAACCCATCACAAAGCACCTCTTCCCATTGCAAGATAAATATATCAAGTTGGCCAAACAAACCCAAATATCGGAGAAGAAATACAAGGCTATAAGCAATCATGCATATAAGAGATCAAAGAAGACTCAAATAACTTTCATGGATAAAAAGATATATCTGATCATAAACTCAAAGTTCATCAGATCCCAACAAACACACCGCAAAAAGAGTAACATCATATGGATCTCCAAGAGACCATTGTATTGAGAATCAAAAGAGAGAGAGGAAACCATCTAGCTACTAACTACGGATCCGTAGGTCTACAAAGAACTACTCACGCATCATCGGAGAGGCACCAATGGGCATAATGAACCCCTCAGTGATGGTGTCTAGATTGGATCTGTGGTTTCTGGAACTTGCGGCGGTTGGAATTGATTTTCGTCGACTCTCCTAGGGTTTCTGGAATATTGGGGTATTTATAGAGCAAAGAGGCGCTGTAGCAGGCCACTGAGGTGGGCATAACCCACCTGGTGGCTCCTGGGGGCCCAGGCGCGCCCTAGTGGGTTGTGCCCCCCTCGGGGCATCGCCCAGGTGCTTCTCCGGCCCACTGGATGTCTTCTGGTCCATAAAAAATCCACAAAAAGTTTCGCTACGTTTGGACACTGTTTGATATTGATTTCCTACGATGTAAAAACATGCAGAAAACAGCAACTACCACTGGGCACTATGTCAATAGGTTAGTACCAAAAAATGATATGAAATGACTATAAAATGATTGTAAAACATCCAAGAATGATAATATAACAGCATGGAACAATCAAAAATTATAGATACGTCGGAGACGTATCAGCATCCCCAAGCATAATTCCTGCTCGTCCGCGAGTAGGTAAATGATAAAAATAGAACTTTTGATGTAGAATGTTGCCTAACATATTCATCACATATTCTTTTCTTTGTAGCATGGACATTTGGACTTTTATATGGTTCAAAGCAACAGTCTAGTTTTGACATGAGACCTAAATACTCAAGCATATCAACAAGCAACCATGTCTTTCAAAATATCAACGCTAAAATAAGTTATCCCTAGCCCATTATGCTCAATCATTGATCCATTCATGAAACACACTCGCATATTAGCTACACCCAATGCTCAAGTACGATCATAGAGTGCCCCTTAGTTGGTGCTTTATAAGAGAAGATGGAGACTAAAATTAAAAAAAATTGTGTAAAGTAAAAGAAAGGCCCTTCGCGGAAGGAAGTAGGGATTTGTAGAGGTGCCAGAGCTCAAAGAGAAAATTATAGAGATAAAAACGTTTTGGGAGGCATGCTTTTCCTGTCAACGAGAAAGATTGAGAAGTTCCCAATACTTTCCATGCTAGATATATGATAGGCGGTTCCCAAACAGAAATTAAAGTTTATTAATTTTTCCACCATACTTTCACTTTCCATTGCTAACTGTATCCACGGGTTCCTTCCATACCAACACTTTCCAAGGAAATTATTATTTGACAACATAAAGTAAATTCATTTTCCATTTCGGGACTAGGCATCCCTAATACCTTTGCCTTACTCTCGTGCAATGACAAGTGAATAAACACTCATCGTGAGAATAACATATCTAGCATGGAAATATATTAGCCACCCCTACCGTTTCATGAGCGGTACGAGCACACAAAAGAGAAGTTTATTTTGAAAATTTGAGATGGCACATGCAAATTCGCTTAGAACAGCACGGAAATACCGCATATAGGTATGTATAGTGGACTCATGTGGCAAAAATGGTTTAAAGGGTTTTGGATGCACAAGTAGTGATCATACTTAGTGCAAAATGGAGGCTAGCAAAAGATTGAGAAGTGACCAACCAAGAAATGAAATATCTCATAAGCGAGCATTAAGCATAATTAACACCGAATAATGCACCACAAGTAGGATGTAATTTCATTGCATAACTATTGACTTTCGTGCTTGCATAGGGAATCACAAACCTTAACACCAATATTCTTACTAAAGCATAATTACTCATCAACATGACTCACATATCACATCATCATATCTCAAAACTATTACAAAGAAACAAGTTTATTTTGTCCAATGATCTTCATGAAAGTTTTTATTATATCCTTCTTGGATATCTATCACTTTGGAACTAATTTTCATATGTTGCTTTTGATAAGCTCAAACAAATATAAGTGAAGATCATGAGCATAAAATTTCTTTCTGTCAAATTAATTTAAGTGAAGCAAGAGAGAATTTCTTAGTTTTTTTAATAACTCCTAGATAAATCTAAGTGAAGCATCAGAGCATTTCTTCAAAAAGAACAAAGCACACCATGCTCAAAAAGATGTAAGTGAAGCACTAGAGCAATTCCAAAGCTCATAAAGATTTAAGCGAAGCATAGAGAGCAATTCTAACAAGTCATGGCATAATTTTGGCTCTCTCAAATAGGTGTGTCCGGCAAGGATTCAAGCCTTAAAACAAAAAGCAAAACAAGCAAAGACTCATTGTCGGTGTCAAAACTGGCGGATCTCGGTTAGGGGGTCCCGAACCGTGCGTCTGAGGATCGAAGGTAACGGGAGACAGGGACACAATGTTTACCCAGGTTCGGGCCCTCTTGATGGAGGCAATACCCTACTTCCTGCTTGATTATCTCGGATGAATATAGGGTTACAAGAGTTGATCTACCTCGAGATCGTATGTTGTAGTCTAAAACCTAAGGGTATGATGAATAATATCATAATGATCTAGCATATCCCTATCGACTAGCCCGACCTCGGCTTATATAATGTACCAGAGGCCTAGGATAACAAGAGTCCTAGTCGAATACGTCGTTGGAGAGGAGTCCTTGTCTTGATCACCAAATCTTGTGGAATCTTCCTTGTGTATACATCAGCTGTCCGAACTGGCCCATGAGTAAACGGCCATGGGGGTCCTCGGCATAATCCAACAGATCCGGAGACGACGTGGTGAGTACCCCCTAGTCCAGGACACCATCAGTAGCCCCCTGAAATGGTCTTCAAGTTGGGGACGCTCCTCGGTTCTTCCGAACCGTTCTTCGTCTTCGGTCATCGGTCTTGAAAACTGGTTCAACAAATCTTCCCATCTTCTATCTTGAGGATTCCTGAGCTAAATCTAAAGATCTCACACGTCGGGTATCCGAAGAGCCCTTTAAGTCTTAGGCCTTTATCAATGCCTTGTTATTTTTATGCCACACCTCGGGTTTGAAGTGTTTCCCGTGCGGCTCTGTCCTCTCGCGACCGAGCTCCAACGCTGGATTGTATTCGAGTTGTCTTTTGGCAGCCGAGCTCCAATGACGAACCGTATTCGAGCTCTAACGCCGGACTATGTCCAAGCTCCAACACCGGACTGTATCCAAGCTCCAACGCCGGACTATTCCGAGGTGTCATAGATCACCTTGGTTCAAAAAAGTTGAAGGAGTTTAGCTGAGTTTAATGCCGGAAATGCCCTCTATGGAGCCAGCCACTTGCATCCGAGCTATATCCCAAAATGCTTTCGAGGTGGTTCATCACCTCGGTCATGGGCTGATTGTTTGCAGATTTTATTTCCGATGCGGGTAAATTTATTTGCTGTCAATATGTATAACCAGTAGTCCTCAAGGTGTGTGTCGGTCTAAAACCTGAGATGCACCTGAAGGAAAACATGAAACCGCCGATTCTAATAGCCCCTAAGACTTGGGTCGATTCCCGAAATCGGCCTGAGGATCAACTCCTAGCTCGGCAGCATACGTAGGAATAGAAATGCAGTGTAATATATTAGAGGTAATAGTGATCGGTGGACGAGCCCCTGAGAAGGGTCATGAGAAGTCGTCGTGTTATAGTAGCTTGATGCCGAATAAGTCCCAGATAGTACTTATTGTTGTCCGAAGACGCGCTTGTCCATAGTTCGGTCATGCCGAACACTGAGCACTTTGAATTTTCTGCATTGAATAGGCAATGCAGTAGCCCCCAAGCCACTGGTCGGGTGGCAACACCAGATCAGGGGATCGATGTGCCCCTTTAATATTTATAAATAATGAGCGCAAAGCCCAGTAGCCCCGGAGCCTTAATGTGGGCACGGGTGGCCGAATTAAGGATCCATATGCGTTCGACAGAAAATTTGGATGTGTTTAACACAAACTTCTCGGCAAGAGAATAAAGATCTCATAAAGGTGTTAGAGCTAACGAAAGCTGAGCTTGCCATGGTCGGCCTCAAGGGGCTTAATAGATAGGAAATCAATGCCAATAAGGAACTATGAGAGAGTTATGTCAGCTGCTCGGTTGTCTCAAAGAGACTATGCCATTGACTCTTTAAAAGATTGGCTGCGAAAAAGTTGATTTTTGCTCACAATTTATGTGTAATGATTCTATGTACCCAAGTACTTTACATCATTAATGCTTGGATCCGCATTGTACAAAACTTTGTTGACTGACCATCGGCTTCAACCTCCTCGGCCAGTAGCCAGGGAGTGTTTGTCCCACTTTATAAAGCCTTTATGAGGGCAAAGATTTATGGCAAACGAGGCAATCCGGCCATACGGTTGTATAAACAAAGGTACGCAGAGAGATATAAAACATCTTCCAAAGAAAAAAATCCTGCTATCGGTTCCTTTCTTTGGGTTGTTATGCTGATCATGATCATGAAACCTCACCTCCGATCAATGTGGAAGGAAAATATTGAGGATTTAGTGTGGGGAAAGTTCCCGAACTCTATGGTATTAATGAACCAAAAATTTCACTTCCGTCGTTGCCGACCAATTATATCCTTTAAGATCGCTAGCTTTCGGCTTCACCCAGTCTGAGGTACTAACTCGGATGACCCGGTAGTAACAATCAGAGAGGTGCTCCCTTTACCGCCTAGCCGAACAATCGGGAACGTAGGGTAAGCACAGGAGCCAGGCAACCCAGCTTGGCCAAAATCTTAAGTCAAATTGATGCATATTTATGGCTTTATAACGATGATTGCGGAAGGCAGCCCTCGTAAATTAAACTGAAACGCCGATGATATGTTTATTTTGACTCCGTTGCGACCGTTTACCAGTTGAAAGTGGCCCATCGTCGGCTTCCACCCCCTTGTAGATGCTACACAGGGTGTTTTCGCAATAACAAAACAACCCTTAGCCGACGTCTCGGTGCCCAAAGGCAGTTGTGTTAGCGGAAACGAGGCAATCAGATATGCGGGCTTTATAACTTTCACTTAGTCATAGGAGCTTAATGTTGGAGGCCAGTTACTAGCCCCCAGTTAGTGTTCGGAGACAGTCGAGGTCAAGCCGTAAACACTTCGGCCAATGTTATGAACGGACCGTCATTTAACACGGGGTGACCTCTATCGATCTTATAGTTTAATACAGTCATCGGATCGCTGACCAGTTTACGCTTATTGTGACACTTAGTTTTTGGCTTTCTCCACTGAGGCGCTTAACCATGCTAGCTGGAAGCACAATCGTAGTGGTTCTCCCATTGCGCGCCTAGCCAAACAAAGCGGAACGTAAGAGGCAAGCACGGGAGCCGGGCAACCCAACTATTGACCGAAGACACAATTCGAAACTAATGCATATAAAGCAATATCCGAGAACATTTTGCCGAGGACTCCTCGGAGTACCTTGGTTGTTGGTGGGTTCGGCTCAAGTCGCAGCCCCCCATTGATATTGTCGATGCTTAAAAAGTATCCGGCAGTGTACTGCGGGATCTATGCTCGGACCCAACACCGAGGTCAGGTCGGCAGGAAAAATGCCGAACTATGGGTCGAAAAAGATTTACCAAGCTAGATTATTACGCAGGGTACCTTGGTCAAGAGGATGTCCTGCCTCATAAAAGAAAAACACACAAACTGATCTAAAGTGCCATAAGCTTAAAAAACAAAACACTTATGCGGAAACTCTACGTCCGAACTAAATCAAATTTTTTTTGGTGCCAATCCAAAAATTGGTCTTAAAACTAGTTTGTGCTTCCGTCGTGCTATAACATGACACATCCGATCTCAAAATGTCGAGTGGGTCAGCCTTCGACTTCAACCTCCTATCCCAAAAGCGGAGTGCTTCTCAGGCCAGTTTAGCGAACTAAACTCGAGCGGCTTTAGAGAGAAAACAGGCTATCCGGCTATTGACCATACACTCGAGTCGAAAAAGGAGTGGTAGAAAAGGACTTTGCAACGACCAGGAAGAGAACATATTTACTATAAAACGGCTCATATAAATTTAAGAGCCCCCAGTTAACTTGGGTCAGGAGTGCTTTTAACAAATAACGCATGTGAGCATGGTCGAACCGATCGCAAATTAAAAATTTAAAACTTTGAGCATAAAAGTGACTTAGCTGGTTAATGTGTTCGGCATTAATGACGCGGTCCGAGCTTACGGCGGGATGAGGTCCCAGCCACCAAGCCGGTCCCGAGGTGGCAGAGCGAAGAGCTCGGTGCTCCGAAGTGGCGATATAGCACGGCCGATGCATGCCGGTAATGTGACGCAGAAGTACCAGGCATGGGTTAATGAAGTGATGACGAAGCCCCCGGTCCAGCCGAGGTGACGTGGTACGTCGATACGCCGAAGTGACAGCGCTGCCCAACCCGGATCATTTACCCTCTTGATGATGCCAAAGTCCCCGAGGCAACCGAACATCTCGGTATGGCAATTCAATCAACAAGGTGATCATGCGAGCCGATTTATGCCAATTGGGACGACGACGTTGGCTTGCCGAAGTGACCGCGTGACGTAGTTGAAGTCGATCACCTACACACATAAAATAGTGCGGTCCAAAAAGAATAATATAACTATATATAAAATCCTTGCATAATTGCTTTTCGCAAAAATAATTTATTTAAAGAGATGTGGCCTGACGCCGAAGTCAATGTCGATGCAGGGCGTCGGTGTGACGCGGTGAAGGCGTGGCAAAGCCTGAATTCATAGGCCGGTCCGAGTTCCGGATGTGGCGTTCGCCGAACTGTATACGGAAACTGACCGAACCACCACGCGACCGTCATTAATGCGGCCACCATTTGACAGACCTGTGTACAGATGATGGAACAAACCAGAGTAATAATTCCTCAGGAAAAATAAACCCAAGCAAGAAAAAATTATAAGGATTAATAGCACCTGGTTTATCTGTTGTAGCAATATGAAGAAAGGTTACTCCCAAAATTGGGACTCGATCCGCACACCCATTGCCTGATGGGCGATGAAGCGACGGCATGGCAATGCTGGCAAAGGTTGGCTCACCGAGGCAAAGCCCACGGTCCAGCTAACGTGACGAAGCTGGTCGGCTGGTGAACGCCGAAGTCTCCGGAGTAGGCTGATGAAGAGATGGCGAAGCCCCCAGTCTAGGCCGAGGTAACGGAGGGGGTCGGTAAGAACACGTTGCAGCTGCCATGTCAGCCGAGGTGTTGAAGCAGTTTGGCGTGATGGACATCAGCTTGAAGACGCAACAGTGCAGTCATGCCGATGCTGGTCATAACTTGTGACGCGGTCAAAGCCGGATTGATGAAGTGACCGAGCGGCGATGTCGGCGCGCCTGACCCGTGCAATCCGTGGGGCGATGGTGTGGGTGATAATTTAGTCTTCGTGATGCCAAACTCTTGTTCGGCTTGCCGAGCTGATGATACAATAAAGTTGGGCTCGGCTCGATGAAGCGACGATCTATCTAGCGCAGGTCAGCAGCCGTGGAGTAAGAGCTGGTTTGACATCGGCGTGACGGTGAAGATTGCCTCCGAAAAGAAGAAAAATTTATGAGCATGTGTTCGGAAACAAAACACAATACCCTACAAAGAGATTCTTCCAAAAAGGTTGTCCAATATCCCGTTCATGAAGAAAGATGAACTCAGGTCGGATTCGTATTCGCGCAGAAAACAGATCCGAAAAGTGATGCACTAATCGGAAGGTTCCCGGAGTTTGGACGGTCGGATCGAGCTGAAATTTTGAGAGGTGGTAGATATAGGAATTCCGCAGCCGATCAACGGTTGGATCTTCCAAAGGACGTCCGAGCTAGGTGCTGGACACCACGATCCAAACTCGTCCAGATTCCCATCCAGATTTGACATGGCTCCGGTATATCGGAGATCGGCGGAGATTGCTCCATCGGAACGCGACAAAATTTTATAGTGTTATTGTAAATTCAATTCTGCACAATTCCACCGAAGGAATCGTCAAAGCGATGCTCGAGGAGGTGGTGGTAGCGGTTACAAGTTCTATGTTCAAAAAAACAGCACGGTCGCCCGAGGGCAATGTTGACGTTGAGCCCCCGAGCTCCATGGATGATTCCTCCATGAGCATGATAGAGATCGGAGTTGATGTTGATGAAGGCCCTCATCTGAACATGACGATTGGAGGCAGGGCACAGTCCTTGGTCAAGCCAAGGTGACCAGTCGAGCCGGCGACGAACACGTCGACCTCGCAGTTGATATGCAGGCGAGCCATTGATCTTTTGCCGATCACACAGCGGAACTCTCAATGAAAGCACCATTGTCGGTGTCAAACCGGCGGATCTCGGGTAGGGGGTCCCGAACTGTGTGTCTGAGGATCGAAGGTAACAGGAGACAGGGACGCAATGTTTACCCAGGTTCGGGCCCTCTTGATGAAGGTAATACCCTACTTCTTGCTTGATTATCTTGGATGAATATAGGGTTACAAGAGTTAATCTACCTCGAGATCGTATGTTGTGGTCTAAAACCTAAGGGTATAATGAATAATATCATAATGATCTAGCATATCCCTATCGACTAGCCCGGCCTCGGCTTATATAATGTACCAGAGGCCTAGGATAACAAGAGTCCTAGTCGAATACGTCGGTGGAGAGGAGTCCTTGTCTTGATCACCAAATCTTGTGTAATCTTCCTTGTGTATACATCGGCTGTCCGAACTGGCCCATGAGTAAATGGCCATGGGGGCCTTCGGCCCAATCGAACTGATCGGGAGATGACGTGGTGAGTACCCCCTAGTCCAGGACACCGTCACTCATATCATACAAGACGCTCCTAGCAAAACTCATAATATGTGACGAATAAAAATATAGTTCTGTGTAAAATACCGATGATTGTTAGAAGAAAGAGGGGATGCCACTCGGGCAACCCCAAGCTTAGTTGTTTGCTTCTCTTTGGATAATAGCTTGGGACGCCATGAGCATCCCCAAGCTTAGGCTCTTCTTACTCCTTACTCCTTCATCCATCGTAACATCACCCAAAACATGAAAACTTCAATCACACAAAACTCAACAAAACCTTCGTGAGCTCCGTTGGTATAAGAAAGCAAATCACTACTATAAGTACTGTAGCAAACCAATTCATATTTTATTTTTGCATTATATCTACTGTATTCCTACTTTTCTATGGCAAAAACTCTTCAAAGAAAACCATAGAATCATCAAAACAAGCACACAACGCAAAGAAAACAGAATGTGTCAAAAAGATAACAGTCTGTAGCAATCTGAGAACTTCGAATACTTCTGTAACTCCGAAAATTCTGAAAAATTAGGACAACGTGGGCAATTTGTATATCAATCTTGTGTAAAAACTTCAGAGCAAAATCACGTTTCTGTAATTTATTAAAATTCTTTTTCTGGGCGCAAAAGTTTATGTTTTTCAGCAAGATCAAATCAACCATCACCCAACAAGATCCTAAAGGCTTTGCTTGGCACAAACACTAATTTAAACCACAAATACACTTCTAACCAGAGGCATAATTGGGTATTTCATAGAAAACAACAAGAAAACTAAAAGGAAAAAAGATACAACTTGGGTTGCCTCCCAACAAGCGCTATTATTTTACGCCCCTAGCTAGGCATAAAGCAAGGATCTAATTATTGTCATCTTTGGTCCTAGATCCATAAGATGCCCTCATGATTGATTCATATGGTGGTCTAATTCTTGTTCTAGGGAAGTGTTCCATACCCTTCCTTAGTGGAAATTGAAATTTAATATTGCCTTCTTTCATATCAATCACGGCACCAATAGTACGTAAAAACGGTCTACCAAGAATAATTGGACAATACGGATTGCAATCAATATCCAGAACAATAAAATCTATGGGAACATAATTCCTATTTGCAATAATAAGAACATCATTAATTCTTCCCATAGGCTTTTTAATAGTAGAATCCACCAAGTGTAAATTCAAAGAACATTCTTCAATATCGGTAAGACCAAGCACATCACATAAAGATTTCAGAATTGTAGAAACACAAGCACCCAAGTCACATAAAGAAAAACACTCATAATTTTTAACCTTGACTTTGATAGTAGGTTCCCATTCATCATGCAATTTCTAGGAATTCAAACTTCTAATTCCAACTTTTCTTCCAAAGCTTTCATCAAAGCATCGACAATATGTTTACTAAAAGCTTTATTTTTTTCATAAGCATGGGGTGAATTCATCATGGATTGCAACAAAGAAATACAATCAATCAAAGAGCAACTATCATAATTAAAGTCTTTGTAATCCAAAAGAGTGGGCACATCACTAGTTAAAGTCTTGACCTCTTCAAACCCACTTTTATCAATTTTCTCAACAAGATTTTCACCCTCCGAATTATCAGGACACCTTCTAGCTAAAGTTGAATCTTCTCCGATCCCTTTATCATCAATTTTAACTTTACTAAACAAGGAATCAATAGAAGAAACACCAATCATTTTAAGATCTTCATCACTTTTATGAAAGCAATCACTAGAAAATGCTTTTTCTAACAATTCTCTTCTAGCTCTAAGCATAGCGGTTCTTTTCTTACTTTCATCCATAGAAACATAAAGGGCTTTAATTGATTCCTCTACCTTAGGCATAAAAAATTTCATCTTGAGATTCTCTACATCATGCGAAATTCTATCAACACTTCTAGACAAATCAGCAATCTTATTCAACTTTTCTTCCATTGAAGCATTGAAAACCTTTTGATATTGATAAATTCTTTAATATTATTCTCAAGATCAGAGGTGTTCCTATTATTATTATCAGAAGGATTATCATAGGAATTACCATAATTATTAGAGTAATTACTAGGAAAGGCCTAGGATTAAAATTACCTCTATAAGCATTGTTATTGAAATTATTTTGAGAGAAAAATTCACATATATGCCATCACTATTTTGCTCAATCAAAGTAGAAAAAGGCACATCATTAAAGTAACTGGGAGCACTTTTATTAGCAACCAATTTCATAAGAGCATCAACTTTTTCACTCAAAGAAGAAATTTCTTCAACCGAATTAACTTTTTTACTAGTAGGAGCTCTTTCGGTATGCCATTGTGAATAATTTGCCATGATATTATCAAGCAATTTGGTGGCTTCACCCAAAGTAATTTCCATAAAAGTACGTACCACCCGCGGCGGAATCTAAGAGATTACGAGAAACAAATTCAACCCCGCACAAAAATTTTGTATGATCATCCAAAGATTTAACCCATGAGTTGGGCAATTCCTTAGCATCAATATCATCCGTTCCCAAGATTGTGCAACATGCTCATGTTCAAGTTGCTTGAAATTCATGATCTGGGTTCTAAGGGAAACAATTTTCACGGGCGGAAAATACTTAGTAATAAAAGCATCTTTGCACTTATTCCAAGAATCAATACTATTGCGAGGCAAAGAAGAAAACCAAATTTTTTTCACGATCTCGCAAAGAAAATGGAAATAATTTCAACTTCACCACATCATTGTCCACATCTTTTTTCTTTTGCATATCGCATAATTCCACGAATGTGTTAAGATGGGACACGGCATCCTCATTAGGAGTATCGGAAAATTGATCTTTCATAACGAGATTCAGTAAAGTAGTATTAATATCACAAGTCTCCGCACTAGTGGCGGGAGGAGCAATCGGAGTGCTAAGAAAATCATTGTTGTTGGTATTTGAGAAATCACACTACTTGGTGTTCTCTTGAGTCATTGTGACTACGCAACAAGATTGCACTCAAAAACAGATCTGACAAAAAACGGCGAACGGAAAAGAGGGCGAATAAAACAGCAAATATTTGTAAAGTGGGGGAGAGGAAAACGAGAGGCAAATGGCAAATAATATAAATTACAAGGAATCTAGTAGATGTTGATGATGTCTCCCCAGCAACGGCACCAGAAATTCCTTTTGATGACTGCTAGAACTACGTCGGTATTTCCCCAAAGAGGAAGGGATGATGCAGCACAGCAACAGTAGGTATTTCCCTTAGTGATGAGACTAAGGTTATCGAACCAGTAGGAGAACCACGCAACACTATGTAAACAGCACCTGCACACAAATAACAAATACTCGCAACCCGAAGTATTAAAGGGGTTGTCAATCCCTTTCGGGCAACGGATCCAAAAATTGGCAAAAGACGTGAGAGAGTTGTAATAAATTGATAGATGGATCGACAAATAAAATAAAGTGCAGCAAGGTATTTTTGTATTTTTTGGTTTAGTAGATCTGAAAATAAAAGCAAAGAAAAATATATTGCAAAGGCAAATATAATAAAGAAGAGACCTGGGGGCCGTAGATTTCACTAGTGGCTTCTCTCGAGAAAAATAGCAAACGGTGGGTAAACGAATTACTGTTGGGCAATTGGTAGAACTAATAATAATCATGATGATATCCAGGCAATGATCATTATACAGGCATCACGTCCAAGATTAGTAGACCGACTCCTGCCTACATCTACTACTATTACTCCACACATCGACCGCTATCCAGCATGCATCTAGTGTATTAAGTTCATGGAAAAACGGAGTAATGCAATAAGAATGATGCCATGATGTAGACAAGATCTATTTATGTAGAAATAGACCCCATCTTGCTACCCTTAATGGCAATGATACATACATGTCAATTCCCCTTCTGTCACTGGGATCAAGCACCGTAAGATCCAACCCATCACAAAGCACCTCCTCCCATTGCAAGATAAGTAGATCAAGTTTGCCAAATAAAAACCAAATATCGGAGAAGAAATACGAGGCTATAAGCAATCATGCATATAAGATATCAAAGAAGACTGAAATAACTTTCATGGATAAAAAGATAGATCTGATCATAAACTCAAAGTTCATCGGATCCCAACAAACACACCGCAAAAAGAGTTACATCATATGGATCTCCAAGAGACCATTGTATTGAGAATCAAAAGAGAGAGAGGAAGCCATCTAGCTACTAACTATGGACCCATACGTCTACAAAGAACTACTCACGCATCATCGGAGAGGCACCAATGGGCATGATGAACCCCTCTGTGATGGTGTCTAGATTGGATCTGTGGTTTCTGCAACTTGCGGTGGCTGGAATTGATTTTCATCGACTCTCCTAGGGTTTCTGGAATATTGGGGTATTTATAGAGCAAAGAGGCAATGCGGGAGGCCACCGAGGTGGGCACAACCCACATGGGCACGCCTGGGGGCCCAGGCACGCCCTGGTGGGTTGTGTCCCCCTCGGGAACCCCCCAGGTGCTTCTCCGACCCACTGGATGTCTTCTGGTCCATAAAAATCCACAAAAAGTTTCGCTGAGTTTGGACTCCGTTTGATATTGATTTCTTGCGATGTAAAAAACATGCAGAGAACAACAACTGGCACTGGGCACTATGTCAATAGGTTAGTACCAAAAAATGATATAAAATGACTATAAAATGATTGTAAAACATCCAATAATGATAATATAACAGCATGGAACAATCAAAAATTATAGATACGTTGGAGACGTATCGTTGTCCTTTAATTACTATGAAAGCCTTGGATCTGCAGACAACCTTACGTGCTTCAACTTCATCTTCTGGAAGCTCCTGCCTGAGCAGGTATGCAATATATGGCACCGTCCAGTCGGGGTGATTACCAGAATCTCCATAAATAGATCGATAACTGCTGGCACCTCGACTTCAGTCGGATTGGTGGGACTTATTGGTTGGGGAGGTACTTCAGTGAATGGATCTTCTTGTACCGACGGGGTACGGAGATGCTCCAGAAACACATTGCTGGGGATAGGCTTCCGAGTGGAACCTATTTTTGCCAGGTCATCAGCTGCTTGATTCTTGATTCGGGGTATGTGGTGGAGCTCCAATCCTTCGAACTTATTTTCCAACTTCCTCACTGCATTGCGGTATCCGGTCATGGCAGGATTCCTGACGTCCCACTCCTACATCACCTGATTAACTACCAAATCCGAGTCGCCGTAGACCATCAAGCGCCGGACGCTGAGTGAGATGGCCATATGCAACCCGTAGAGGAGTGCTTCATACTCAGCTTCATTATTGGAGGAATCGAAGTGAATCTGGAGGACATAACTGAGTTTATTGCCTCTTGGGGACACCAGGACCACTCCAGCACCAGAACCATTTAACATCTTAGATCCATCGAAGAACATGGTCTAGTGTTCCGAGTGAACCTGAATCGGCTGTTGTTGCTCAATCCACTCGGCCAAGAAATCCGCGATTGCTTGAGACTTGATCGCCTTGTTTGCCTCGAACTTGATATCCAGAGGAAGAAGTTCAATTGCCCACTTAGCCACTCGAGTGGATGCATCTCGATTCTTCAAAATTTCAGACAATGGAGCGTCGCTGACGACTGAAACCGAGTGATCTTGGAAATAATGTGCAAGTTTCTTCGCAGTCAAATAAATTCCATAGACAAACTTCTGGTAATGCGGATACCTCTGCTTGGATGGAGTCAAGACTTCAGAGATGTAATACACTGGGCGTTGAACTTTGTAGGCCTTGCCTTCTTCTTCTCGCTTCACTGTGAGCACTATGCTGACAACTTGACCAGTGGCTGCAATATACAACAGTAGAAGCTCTTTGCTGACTGGAGCAGCAAGCACCGGCTGGGTGGAAAGCACGGCATTGAGCTCCACAAATGCTGCTTCACCTTCAGGAGTCTACTCGAATGTATCAGACTTTTTCATCAGTCGGTAAAGAGGCAATGCCTTTTCACCGAGACGAGAAATGAATCGACTTAATGCAGCAAGACAACCTATAAGATTTTGAACGTCATGAACACGCACAGGGCGTTTTCATTCGGAGAATTGCACCGATCTTTTCGGGATTTGCATCTATCCCTCGTTCGGAAACGGGAAAACTGAGTAACTTTCCTCCAGGAACTCCGAATGTGCACTTGGACGGATTCAGCTTGATGTCATATCTTCTCAGATTGGCAAAGGTTTCTGCGAGGTCAGACAGCAGGTCGGAACTCTTGCGTGACTTGACCACGATATCATCCATATACGCCTCCACATTCTTAGTGATCTGGGTGAGCAGGCACTTCTGGATCATGCGCATGAATGTGGCACCAGCATTCTTGAGACCAAAAGGCATGGTGACATAGCAAAAACACCCGAACGGGGTGATGAAGGCCGTTTTTATTTCATCGGGCCCATACAGACAGATCTGATGGCCGGAATACGCATCCAGAAAAGACAAATGCTTACACCCCACAGTCGAGTCGACTATCTGATCGATGCGGGGGAGAGGAAAATTATCTTTCGAGCAGGCCCGATTGACATGCTTGAAATCAATACACATACGAAGTGAATTATCCTTTTTGGGGACCATGACAACGTTGGCAAGCCACTCGGAGTGGTATATCTCGCGGATGAACTCAGCTGCCAGGAGCCGAGCCACTTCCTCGCCAATCGCCTTCCTCTTTTCCGCGCGGACCGGCGGAGATGCTCTTTGACTGGTTTGGCTTTGGAGTCGACACGCAAACGGTGCTCAGCCTGTCCCCTGGGTACACTTGACATGTCTGAAGGTTTCCATGTGAAGATGTCCCAGTTCTCATGGAGGAACTGGATGAGCGCGACTTCCTACTTGCTGTCGAGTGTCGTTGAGATATGGGTCGGAGTAGCCGTGGGATCTTCCGGGTGAATGTGAACTGGCTTCGTTTCACCGGTCGACTGAAATGCGGATTCAGAAGCAGGTTTCTTGGCTTGGAGCAGATCACTCGGATCAGCGTTCTTCTTGTACTCCTCCAATTCAACCACTGCCATTTGTTCATCAGCGATCTTGGACCCCTACTGGAGGCATTCATCTGCTCTCTGCCTGTTCCAAGTGACCGTGATCACACCCTGGGGTCCGGGCATCTTCATCTTAAGATACACGTAACATGGACGGGCCATGAAATGAGCATATGCCGGTATGCCCAGAATAGCTAGATAGGCACTGTGGAAAACCACTACCTCAAACGTCGACTTCTCCTTGCGAAAATTCTTGGAATCACCAAAAACCACATCCAGAGCAATCTGTCCGAGTGACTTTGCCTTCTTCCCTGGGATGACTTCGTGGAATTGCATGTTGCTTTCATTGAGTTGGGACATCGGAATGCCCATCCCCTGGAGGGTCTCAGCATACAGAATGTTCAAACCGCTGCCACCATCCATGAGAACTTTAGTCAGTCGGGTGCCCCCAACGACTGGGTCAACCCCGAAAGCTTGCCGCCCGGGGGTAGCAATGTGAGCTGGGTGATCAAACTAGTTGAATGTAATGGGAGTCTTTGACCACTTTAGGTACGTCGTAGTTGCAAGAGCAACCATGTTCACCTCTCTGTTTATGACTTTCAGTCGACTCTTGCTCTCAACATCAGCAAAAATCACCAAGGTAGCATTGACCTTCGGGTAACCATCATCCTTTTCATCATCTTCGTCCTTATCAGAGTCCTTCTCACTAGGCTGACCCTCTCGGAACTGCTGAATCAGGAGTCTGCACTGTCGAGTGGTATGCTTGGGCAGAATCAAGTTACCCTCCTCATCCTTCTTCGTGTGAATGTGACATGGCAAATCCAGGACGTCTTGGCCTGACTGATCTTTGACCTTCTTGGGTGTCCATTGCCCCTGGGGCTTTCCCTTGAACTTTCCTTGGGTATTTACCACTGCAGCTTCTGCCTGAACTGAGGCTTCGGCTTTGCGTTTCTGCTTCCGACTAGGATTTCCCCCTCCGGTGTCGGGGTCGACTGTCTTCCCTTTGCCATTATGGGGTTGGTCTTCCTCTTCGCCATTCGCATACCGACTAGCTATCTCCATCATCCGATTCAGAGTCATGGCCTCGGAGCGACCAAATTTCAGTGTGAGCTCTATGTATCGTACGCCTTCCTTGAAAGCGCAGACTACCTGGTGCTCTGAAACATTCTCCACCAGATGGTGAAGTGTAGTCCACTGCTGAATGTAATCTCTCAAGGTTTCATTCGGCTTCTGGACACAGTGCTGCAACTCAGATAGCCCAGCAGGGTGTTTGCAAGTTCCTTCGAATGTCTTGATGAACACTCGGGCCAAATCTTCCCAACAGAATATGCTTCCAGGAGCCAACTGATTCAACCAAGCCCTAGCCGAACCTTCAAGCATCAAGGGGAGGTGCTTCATGGCTACTTCGTCGTTGCCTCCACCAATTTGCACTGCCACTCGGTAGTCTTCCAACCACGTGTCTGGCTTCGACTCGCCAGTAAACTTGCTCACTCCCGCAGCCAATCTGAAGTTGGGCGGGATCTCAGCTGCTCGGATGGCTTTGCTGAAACATTCGGGCCTAGAGACGAGCGCTCTGCTTCCACTTGGACAATCTTTGTCCAACCCTTCTCTGTTAGCTCTGCCTCTGTCAACCAGGCCCTGCATAAGGACTGACCTTTCATCAAACCCGGGCTCTCAGGGGTCGATTGGAACCCTCCGCTCGTCGTCGTACGGGTGCCTATCATCATACCACCGGGGCGCGTACGAACCACCCCTCGGAGGGGGTGTAGTCACTCAACGACGGTCATCATGGTGATATCAAGGATCAAACTACCCGTGGCCTCGACCCAGGTACTGGTCCTGGTGATAACCATGATCTTCATGCCGCAGAGGCGATCTTGGGCTGTGTGCCGACTGAACTGTGTCTGCCATGACAAATCTGGTGTGAATCCTATTGCGCGAGTGGGAAACAGCTGAGTTTTGTTCACCAGCCGCCTTGAGCAGTGCTCGAATCTGCTGTAAACCTCTTCCAGCCTCAGAGCGGGATGGCTGGATGGATTCTGCAATACGGGTCGCTGCTACAACATTCTGAATTGGAGTGCGGTATACCTGACACTCATCTCGAGGCCCAGTCGGAAACAACTGTCATTGACGTCGACTGGAACTTGGAATCTACCTGTGGGCGCGGTCGTCAATGGCTTGTTGAAGATTCCCCAGACGCGCACACTCGGCCAGATTGGCCACGCGCGCAGCCTCCAGAGCTTGAGCCTCGGGGGTCTCCCCAATGATGGGGGTCTAGAGAGCCTCCTCATTCCTGCGCCGCAGTTCCTCCCTCTGCTCGGCAGTGAGGGCTTGGGGATAATACTCGTCGTTGCCGTGTGACGGGCAGCCGAATTCACCCTCACCATGGGGAAACCCGGCGGGCTACACTGAGATCCAATCACGAGGACCTCAGCCACTGGGTTGTTGCTTTCGCACTCGGAAAGCGTCCGAATGGCCAGTCGACAGATCGAACAAGTCATAAAGGGTTCATCAGGCTCGATTGCCGCGATTTGAGGCGTTGTCGACTGACGAGCCACTGCGTGCTTCACCCACCGCTGAAGTCGCGAGCAGCCGGATCGCTTGCGGCGACGGGCAGCGGGGAGCGAAGATGCCGCGGGGGCCGGCCGATACTGAGTTGACGGCTGCCGCAGGAGGACGCCGCAGACACTCGCGCGGCAGTGCGCCGCCCCACGAATGGGGAGTGCCTCGACGTCAAGGGGGGGCTCCTGGAGCCAGGACGAGTCGTCGGTGATGAAGGTGAGCATGCCGAGATGGATCTCATGACCCAAGGACAATCGACCGCCGGAAACCATGTTGACGAAGATCGAAGATCGCAACCTCACCGGAAATCACTTAGACGCCTACCCCACGGTGGGCTCCAACTGTCGTGGGAACGAGTCTGACAGTAGAAGTAGGGGGGACGTAGGAGAGCGCAGTGTCCTAGCTACGGCGAAGTTGTACACACAGATTTACGAGTTCAGGCCCCTCTCGGAGGAGGTAACAGCCCTACGTCTCGGTGCCACGGAGGCTTGTAGATTGGAGTGTGGAATAGTTACAAGGGGTGCGAACACTTGTGTCAGAGGGGAGGGTGGCTTATATAGAGTGCACCGACCCCTTGCTGCCCTCAGTTACACAGGGGTTCAATGAGAGTTAAGTCCTGAACGTTACTGGTAACACTACTGGAATCAGCTACTTTGCCATCTGCCAGCTTTTTGCCGTCTGCTAGCAGACGGCAAAGAAGCTCTTTGCCATCAGCTACCCAAAAGACTTTCTTTGCCATCAGCCAGTTCTTTGCCGTCCGCTAGCTGACGGCAAAGATTCTTTGCCGTCGGCTAGCTGACGGCAAAGAGGGAGGGGGGCCCCACTGACGAGCTGCTTAAAAAAACTTAACGGCCCCCCTCTTTGCCGTCTGCTAGCAGATGGCAAAGAGCAAAAAAGCGGACGGCAAAGGGGGTGGACGGCAAAGACTTAACATATCTAAACGTTAACGGCCGTGCCCCACCCCGCCCTATTTCTCCCTGCTCTTCACACGCGCGCCGCCGCCCCCACCACTCGCCGCCGCCCGGTCGCCCCACCACCCCGCCGCCCCACCGGCCCCCCGCCCCGTCGCCACTGCCGCCCGGCGCCCCACCGGCCCCCGCCCCGTCGCCCCCGCCGCCCTACCGTCTCGGCGCCGCTGCGCCCCGGCCCCCCCGCGCCCCACCGCCCCGGGCCCGGCGCTGCCGCCCCAGGCCGCCCCGCTCCCCTCCTCCACCGGCCACCTCCCCCACCGGCCCCCCGCCCCGTCGCCCCCGCCGCCCTACCGTCTCGGCGCCGCCGCGCCCCGGCCCCCCCGCGCCCCACCGCCCCGGGCCCGGAGCCGCCACCCCAGGCCGCCCCGCCCCCCTCCTCCACCGGCCACGTCCTCCACCGGCCCTGCCCCAGGTGAGCTCTACCTCCTCTTTTTTTCCTTTTTTCTGTTTTTTTAGTTTTAGGTTTATGTTTAGTTTAGATTTAGTTTTAGTTTTAGGTTTAGTTTTAGTTTAGTTTTAGGTTTAGATTTAGTTTTTTCCTTTTTTCTGTTTTTTTAGTTTTAGGTTTATGTTTAGTTTAGATTTAGTTTTAGTTTTAGTTTTAGATTTAGGTTTAGTTTTAGGTTTAGTTTAGTTTGAGGAAAGAAGAAGAAGAAGAAGAAAAAAGAGGAGAGGAGGAGAAGAAGAAGAGGAAAAAGGAAAGGAAGAAGAAGAGGAGGAGGAGGAGAAGAAAAAAGAAGAAGAGGAAGAAGAAGAAGAAAAAAGAGGAGAGGAGGAGAAGAAGAAGAGGAAAAAGGAAAGGATGAAGAAGAAGAAGAAGAAGAAGAAGAAGAAGAAGGAAAAAAAGGAAGAAAAGGAAGAAGAGGAAGAAGAAGAAAAGGAAAAAAGAGGAAAAAACCCCGACCCGACACGGCACCCCGACCCCGACCCGGCACCCCGACACGACACCCCGACCCCTAGACCCCGACCCCGACACCTCGACCCCGACCCCGACCGCGACACCCCGACCCCGAGCCTGACCCGACACCCCGACCCCGACACCGACACGGCACCCCGACCCTGACCCAGCACCCCGACCCGACACCCCGACCCCGAGACCCCGACCCCAACCCCGAGACCCCGACCCCGACCCCGACCCCGACACCCCGACCCCGAGCCTGACCCGACACCCCGACCCCGACACCGACACGGCACCCCGACCCGACACCCCGACCCCGACACCCCGACCCCGACCCCGACACGGCACCCCGACACCGACACGACACCCCGACACCGACACGACACCCCGACCCCCGACACCTCCCGAAAAGGTGTTCTTTGGCCTTCCAGAGGCCGACGGGGTCATATATTTGTGAATTATTAGTTAGGTCATATATTTTTCGATTTTGTTATAAAAACATCATATATAATTGTGTTGATCGGGTAGTTTTAAATGTGTAGTTGTTTCATCGCTGCGAGGTTTGGTGTTCGACGACCTCGCCGTGCGTTTGACGAGCTCTGCCCCTTCGTTCGTGAGTGAGCACAAATGACATGTCCTCCTCCCCCATTAATTATTTGATCTATTCCGATGAAACTTGATAGCTAGCTATATATGTGTCTTGAATCATCAGTATGCGTAACCAATATGTGTCTCCCGTTCGAAAGCGTCATAGTTATAAATATGCATGCATTTGCATATTTATAACCTTGATTCTTTCGAATTGTCCAACGCTATCCATGGACAGCCCGAGTATGTATAGATTGGGTTCGTTTTCCCATATGCTTTGCTTCGGATCCGACGCATAAATTTCGTCAGTGCCTCCCCTGTTGTCCTCCGGGTACACATCCTCTCTGTTTATTGCAGAGACGTGTATCAGGAGAACAGCGGGGAGGTGCTGCCGAAATTTTGCGTAGGATCCGGAGCATAGCATGGGAAAATGAACCCAATCTAAACATACTTGGGTGGGATTAGGACCTATCATTACCTATTAGAGTGTAGGTTGCATGGACGTAATAAAATTGACAAAGTAGATCAACTGATGAATATATACATGGTGAATTATATATATATATATATATATATATTTGTTGTGTGTCTAGTAGCTCTGAAAGTCAAGATGAGTGATCGTGCGTGGATGTACACCGGTCACACTGGTCAGAACAAATGGAGCACTGAATGGTTCACAAAAACCAAGGGGTTTGTGCGAGCCGCATTTCCAAATGGCCAGAGGAAAACCTGGTGCCCCTGTTTACAGTGCGGCAATTGGGAAAAGAGGACAGATGCTGAAATGGGCAAACACCTGCAGAAGAGTGGTTTTACGCCCGATTATACGGTGTGGACATTTCATGGTGAGTCTGCCCAACGTGACCGAGCCGAGGTGGATCGTCGTTGCACCGACGAGCATGGTACCGGGATGGAAAACATGGTGCAAGACTTCGATGATGCTCGGGATTCGGTACAATGCTGACGACCCTAAAAAGGGTGGATCCAACCTCAGCCTATTCAAAGGGAATCTCGCACCAGCCAGTGTTTCAAATCCAGTATCTTTGGATAACGAACAATGGCGGACCATTTCGTTGTATATCTTCAACAACCTGATAGAAGTGCGGCCGTACATCGAGTAAGTTCTCGGTACATAGTTTCGCAAGTTCTATTTCCTTTGAACTGCTCTTATTCCTGGATATTTCATATAGTCGATACGTCGCCTTATTCTCGTATGGAGCGGTGATCCAAAAGGATTCTGTCGAAGAGTATGAGCTTCTCGCAAAGCAAGGAGGCGGCTATCCCGGTTTCATCTCTTGGTTCAAACAAACGGTAATTTCTATTAGACAATTTCATTTCATTCGCTAATTTGTGCGTAATGCAACAATCCTTTCATATTAAACTTGTAGGCTAATTTAGAGTCTATGGATGCCGAATTGAGACAAGTCGCTAATGGTTTTGACTATAAGGTCCCTTCATTTGACAAATACGACATCAACGGGTATCGCTTTCGTACCTATGGCAAAGAGCTATCTATGGCCGACCGAAAGTCTACAAATTGTTGTGTATCTGCTATCGGCGAAGGAGGTACCGAGTATTATGGGAGAGTTGAAGCAATTTATGAACTTCTATTCTATGGTGAAAACCCACCGAATGTCGTAGTCTTCAAATGTTATTGGTTTCAGCCGAAGGAGACTAGAAGGACTCATGAACATATAGGGCTAGTTGAAATCAACCAAAGCACCCATTTAGATATTCCTGATGTCTATATTACGGCTCAACAGGCGACCCAAGTATTCTATCTACCGTGGGCCTGCCAAACTAATCCAAATCTGAAAGGTTGGGATGTCATTTATGAAGTGCCGCCACGTGCTAGACTATCTCCCCCAAAGGAAGAGGATTATGAACCTCACATTAACCCAGACACATGTGAAGGAGAATTCTTCCAAGAGACACGTCTTTCCAAAAAGCATTTCAAGAACCGCTATACTTCACCCCAAAACATTGAAGTAGACAGCGACAGTGAATCCGACATCACCCCAGAGGAGGAACAAGAAGAGCCGGAACAAGAAGAGGTTACTGCTGTGGATGACCTGTCATTGCTTGACCGATTACGTCAAGGTGGCCTTCCACATGTTGATGCCACTGAACCCTATGAGCCCGTCATTGATTATAGTGATGATGATGATTATGCATTTATTGATGATACTGATCGACATTATTAGTAGTGTCAGGTATTAAATTTTTTTATGTTCTACTTGATGATGATACACTTAAGTGATACACATATTATTATTCATGTCGGTCTTTTTTTTATGTTGTACTAATTTCGTTTACTGTTTGTCATGGCGGGTGTTGAAAGATGGTGGGCGCTGGTCGGGAGCGCGCCAAGGCCTCTTCTTCGTCGGCGCGTGGTCTGAGGTCTTCCATTCCAGACGCACCTCTCCGCCGAGCGTTGCTGGACAGTATGGCGACACCGCCGGGCCCTTCTTCGTCGACCGTGGTGCCCAGCAGGGGACGAGGTAGGAAGAGAGGAGGTGGGGCACGTGGTCGTGGGAGAGGAGGTAGGGTGACTGCTACGGCGCCTTCCTCGCCGCCACCCCCAGCTGTTTCACCCGAGCACGTGACTGCTAGGGTGGACTCGTCCGAGGAGGAGGCTACACGGACTCCGGTCCACGAGCCTCCGGTCCAAGGGTCTTGGGCCCACGAGCCTCGGGTCGACTGGCCTTCGGCCCACGAGAGTTCGGCCCACGAGACCCCGGAGGAGCACATGTCCGGATGGGGTACCTGGCCGGATCAGCCCGAGGAGCCGAGTGGCCATGCTGATGATGGCGGGGAGCCGACTGATATTGAGGAGGAGGGGGCACCATCTACCAGCGTGGTGCTACACGGCTCCCGTCCGTGCCGGCGACCCGCGAGCAGAGGTGGTTGATTTTCCCTGATGGGGAGAGGTACGTAAGTGCATTTAATATTTTTGTACCTTCTGCATTAATTCACATTTCTTCAAATAACTAATGCGTTGGCCTTGTCATGCTGCAGGGGTTGGGACCACCATCATAGTGTCCGCCAGCCCAACTCCGTCCTTGGAGTTCTTTGCCGGCAAAACTTCCCGGGGTTTGTCACGTTGCCTGGTGAGGGTCGGCTTCCAGAGCTTGGATTGAGCTGGGAGCACTACATGGCTGCCCCGGCCCCGCCGGATGAGATTATCGACGGTGTCTTGTGCGACACGAGGGCAGACATGGTGATCAGAAAGTTCTGGGTAATTTCTTCTTTACACATTTAAAAATCTTCAACTAGCTAGTTATTAATTGTACTAATCAATATTGTCTCATTTGATTGCAGACATTCTACAGGTGTGAGGAGGGATACGAGGAGGACGCGGCACATGTTATCGAGAAGGTCTGCAAGCGCCTACTACAGAACTTACGGCACGAGGCTCGGGTGCAGGCTGTTCGAGACTACTGCGCCTTGCGTGGTATCAAGAAGACCAAGCCGGCGTGCCGCGATAAGTTCCTGAGTAAGGAGCAGTACATGAAGGTAATTCTTAAGGCCTTCTACTTAAGTTCCTTCATTTAGTAATTCTTAGCCGTAGCGCTCAAGTTTCTATTTGCTAACTTAGGCGCCTCCAAGATGGTGTGCGGATCGGATGGATTGTTGGGAGGTGTTGGTCAATGAGTGGTGCTCAAAGGAATGGCTAGCCCTCCACAACGAGGCCAAGGACAAACGTGCCCAAATGGAAGGTGTGCCACACCATCAAGGCAGCTCCAACTTATATCAGTTCGGGCGGAACTGGGTATGTGGTTTGCTTCATGATTCATGCAATTCATTCATCATGCTAGCTTGAGCCCTTTAATTACTAATTTACATTGTTTCTCTCTTTCAGGCACGCCACAATAAGGTGGATAAGGTGCCAGAGGTGTACGACCTGTATGCCATGGCCCACACTGCCTCTTTCAAGAAAGTCAAGGCTTTCTCTCAGTCTGACCTCGATGATGAAAACAACTTCACCAACATCTCCTCCCACAACAAGCTCGTGAGATATAGAGATGAGGGGAAGGCGAGGAAAGGGGAGGACTTTAACCCGAGCCAGGGTCCCATTGATCCAGAGCTGGTGATGATATCTGGTGGCGGGAGGTCCCATGGCTCCATAGCCATTGGAGATGGACTTATCCGTTGTCCTAGCACTCTCCCGGAGATCAAGGCGCGCCAGTCGAGCTCCGCTCCTGAGATAAGGCCTCGTGAACGGCCAGTGCAACTCGCCATCAAGGTTAGTGATACGTACTCAGCTATCTTTCTCCATTACATTGTCTGCGCTTCCATCAATGATTACAAATGGTCATGTGAGTGGTGTTGCAGGCTGCTATACAGAGTGAGAGAGATAGAACGGAGAAACTTCTGGCGGAGGCGGCGGAGAGGCAGCGGGAGTTGGAGGAGAGGACGACAAAGATGATGGAGGAGGAGAGGGCACGGAATGACATGCAGGCAAGGACCATGTACGAGCTCCTTGTGGTAAGTTTCTTCTGCAGATTAGCCAAAACATTCATGTAGTGTTCGTCTCATTACTAACTAGTATGACTGAGTCGTCAAAACCAAATGTGCAGTCTGTGTGCGAGAAGACCGGTCAGACCGCTCCGCCGATGCCAGTGATTGCTCCTGGGACCACGGTGAGTTTAATTTGAATGGACATTACTTGCTAGTCTTAACATTTGAGTGTCATAATGCTAACGAGACATTGGAAATGATCTTTGGTGCAGCTTAACTCCAGAAACGCATCGCACGATCCTTCTCCAGCTACCGGCACTAGCCAGCCCACTCCTACACCTCCCTGGTCACGGTAAGTTTCTCTAGTGTTTTGCTTAACAAATGCATAAAGACCTAGACTTAGCTTTATTTCCTCCAATATGCTTACCATAATGACCTAGAGTTAGCTTCTTTTCCTCCAAAATGACTTAATAAGCTTACTGACCTCATAAACCATCCATTTTACCTAAGTTAGCTCTAAAACGATATGTACTTAGCTAACTTATGTCAAAAATTGCATAATTAGCTCATAAACGACCCATTTCACCTAGGTTAACTCATAAACGACCCATTTCACCTAAGTTAACTCATAAACGACCCATTTCACCTAGGTTAGCTCATAAACGACCCATTTCACCTAGGTTAGCTCATAAACGACCTATTTCACCTAGGTTAGCTCATAAACGACCCATTTCACCTAGGTTAGCTCATAAACGATCCATTTCACCTAGGTTAGCTCATAAACGATCCATTTCACCTAACTTAGCTCCAAAAGATCCATTTCACCTAGGTTAGCTCATAAACGACCCATTTCACCTAGGTTAGCTCATAAACGACCCATTTCACCTAGGTTAGCTCATAAACGACCCATTTCACCTAGGTTAGCTCATAAACGACCCATTTCACCTAGGTTAGCTCATAAACGACCCATTTCACCTAGGTTAGCTCATAAACGATCCATTTCACCTAGGTTAGCTCATAAACGATCCATTTCACCTAGGTTAGCTCATAAACGATCCATTTCACCTACTTAACGATTCCTAAAGCTCATAAACGATCCATTTCACCTAGGTTAGCTAATAAACGATCCATTTCACCTATGTTAGCTCATAAACGATCCATTTCAACTAATTTAGCTCATAAATGATCCAGTTCACCTAAGTTAGCTAATAAATGGCATATACTTCTTCTTCTAGTATTCTTCTTCTTCTTCTAGTCTAATTCTTCTTCTAGTCTTCTTTTTCTAACTTTCTTATTTGTCATTTTGCAGGTTTCATTCACTTCACGAAAGCCAGCTTCCTATGATGGATTGCTTGTTTTTTCCTTTGATGCACTTGTATTCTGCTCGCTTGCTATGATGAAACTAGATTGCTATGATGAAACTTTCCATATTGTAATATGTATGGATCGATGGAACTATGTGCAACCTACTATGTATGTATGGATGGATATATATGTGCTGGATATTTATTATGTTGGATATATATGTGCTGGATATTTATTGTGAAAGAGTCCTGTGATATATTTGCTGTGATAATTTTTGGATATAAGAAAAACAGAATAAAAAAGAGGCAGTGCAGGCTCTTTGTCGTCCGCCGCGGACGGCAAAGACACCTTTGCCATCGGTGGCAGACGGCAAAGGGGGCACGTGGCGCCCACCTGTGCTTCCTGAGAGATGGGCCATTTGGAAAATTTGCCTACTGTGGCGGACGGCAAAGCTAAGCTGATGGCAAAGACTTTGCCTTTGCCGTTCGCCGTGGCAGACGGCAAAAAACAGCGGGCGCTGACGCATTGCTGACGTCAACTGGCGGACGGCAAAGAGGCGCTCAAATTTGACGTCCGCTGGCGGACGGCAAAGGCCGCCGTTAGCCGCCTAACGGACTAACGCTGGCGGACGTCCAGTATTTTTGCCGTCCCTCCTCTTTGTCGTCCGCCGCTGTAGGCAAAGGACTCTTTGCCGTCCGCCATAAAAAGTAGACGGCAAAGGACCTGTTTACCGTAGCCTACTTTGCCGAAGCCTTTTGCCGTCCGCGGCTGACGGCAAAGGCCTTTGCCGTCCGCCGTTCATGCCTTTGTCGTCCGCCATGGCAGACGGCAAAATGGCTGATTCCTGTAGTGTAACACCCGTATTAAATGGTCTTTATGACGACGGAGTGAATGCCTGACTGTTGAAATCCTGGGGTGACTCTAGGTATTCTATACTCCGGGTGAAATAATCATGGTCGAGTGGAATTGGGATATCCGAGTGGAATCTTCTGTCGAGTGGATTGTACTTCATGAAGATTTGAGTTGGTATCTTTTGTTGAACCTTATAGGCCTTGGATTCTTGTGTAGTGTCCTTGGGTAGGGCGTCTAGGTCAGGCCTAATTAAGACCCTACCCTAGGTACATGTCATCGTCACATAGCACTATAGGTGGAATAGAATATGGTGGTTGTGGAGAAGACAAAAAGAAGTAGATAGTCTCACATCAACTAGGCATATCAACGGACTATGGAGATGCCCATCAATAGATATCAATGTGAGTGAGTAGCGATTGCCATGCAACGGATGCACTAGAGCTATAAGTTTATGAAAGCTCAAAAAGAAACTAAGTGGGTGTGCATCCAACTCGCTTGCTCACGAAGACCAAGGGCATTTGAGGAAGCCCATCATTGGAATATACAAGTCAAGTTCTATAATGAAAAATTCCAACTAGTATATGAAAGTGACAACATAGGAGACTCTCTATCATGAAGATCATGGTGCTACTTTGAAGCACCAGTGTGGAAAAAGGATAGTAACATTGCCCCTTCTCTCTTTTTCTCTCATTTTCTGTGGCTTCTTTGGCCTCTCTTTTTTCTCTTTTTTCGTCCGGAGTCTCATCCCGACTTGTGGGCCAGGGAATCATAGTCTCCATCATCCTTTCCTCACATGGGAGAATGCTCTAATAATGATGATCATCACACTTTTATTTACTTACAACTCAAGAATTACAAATCGATACTTAGAACAAAATATGACTCTATATGAATGCCTCCAGTGGAGTACCGGGATGTGCAATGACTCAAGAGTGACATGTATGAAAGCTATGAATGGTGGCTTTGCCACAAATACTATGTCAACTACATGATCGTGCAAAGCAATATGACAATGATGGAGCGTGTCATAATAAACGGAACGGTGGAAAGTTGCATGGCAATATATCTCGGAATGGCTATGGAAATGCTATAATAGGTAGGTATGGTGGCTGTTTTGAGGAAGGTGTATGGTACCGGCGAAAGTTGCGCGGTACTAGAGAGGCTAGCAATGGTGGAAGGGTGAGAGTGCGTATAATCCATGGACTCAATATTAGTCATAAAGAACTCACATACTTAATGAAAAAATCTATTAGTCATCAAAACAAAGTACTACGCGCATACTCCTAGGGGGATAGATTGGTAGGAAAAGACCATCGCTCGTCCCCAACCGCCACTCATAAGGAAGACAATCAATAAATAAATCATGCTCTGACTTAATCACATAACGGTTCACCATACGTGCATGCTACAGGAATCACAAACTTTAACACAAGTATTTCTACAATCCACAATTACTCACTAGCATGACTCTAATATTACCATCCTCATATCTGAAAACAATCATAAGGAATCAAACTTCTCTTAGTATTCAATGCACTTTATATGAAAGTTTTTATTATATCCCTCTTGGATGCCTATCATATTAGGACTAAATTCATAACGTAAGAAAATTACCATGCTGTTTAGAGAGACTCTCAAAATAATATAAGTGAAGCATGGGAGTTCAACAATTTTTATAAAATAAAGCCACCGCCGTGCTCTAAAAAGATATAAGTGAAGCACTAGAGCAATATTGCCTAGCTCAAAAGATATAAGTGAAGCACATAGAGTATTCTAATAAATCATGATTCAGGCGTGTCCCTCTCAAAAGGTGTGTACAGCAAGGATGATTGTGGCAAACTAAAAAGCAAAGACTCAAATCATACAAGACGCTCCAAGCAAAACACATATCATGTGGTGAATAAAAATATAGCCTCAAGTCAAGTTACCGATAGCGAAGCGAAAGAGAGGATGCCTTTAGGGGCATCCCCAAGCTTAGGCTCTTGGTTGTCCTTGAATATTACCTTGGGGTGCCTTGGGCATCCCCAAGCTTAGGCTCTTGCCACTCCTTATTCCATAGTCCATCAAATCCTTACCCAAAACTTGAGAACTTCATAACACAAAACTCAACAGAAAATCTTATGAGATCCGTTAGTATAAGAAAATAAATCACCACTTTATGGTACTGTTATGAAATCATTCTTTATTTATATTGGTGTAATATCTACTGTATTCCAACTTCTCCATGGTTCATACCCCCCCCCCCCCGATACTACCCATAGATTCGTCAAAATAAGCAAACAACACATAGAAAACAAATCGTCTATCAAAAACAGAACAGTCTGTAGTAATCAAAGAACTTCGTATACTTCTGTAACTCCAAAAATTCTGAAAAAATTAGAAAAACCTGGGAAATATGTATATCAATCTTGTGTAAAAAATTCAGATCAAAACATGCTTCTGTGAATTAGAAAATTATTTTGCTAGGCGCAAAAGTTATTGTTTTTCAGCAAGATCAAATCAACTATCACTGTAAGCCATCCCAAAGGTCTTACTTGGCACAAACACTAATTAAAACACAAAAAAACATCTAACCAGAGGCTAGATGAATTTTTTATTGAAAAATGGAACCAAAAAAGCAAGAACAAAAATAAAATTGGGTTGCCTCCCAACAAGCGCTATTGTTTAACGCCCTTAGCTAGGCATAAAACATAGATCTAGGTATTTTCATCTTTGGTACGCAATCCATAAGTAGCTCTCACAATAGATTCATATGGCAACTTAATTTTCTTTCTAGGAAAGTGTTCCATGCCCTTCCTTAACGGAAATTTAAATCTAATGTTTCCTTCTTTCATATCAATAATTGCACCAATCGTTCTAAGGAAAGGTCTACCAAGAATAATAGGACATGTAGGATTGCAATCTATATCAAGAACAATGAAATCTATGGGCACATAATTCCTATTTGCGCCAATAAGAACATCATTAATCCTTCCCATAGGTTTCTTAATAGTGGAATCCGCAAGATGCAAATTTAAAGAACAATCATCAAATTCACAGAAACCTAGCACATCACATAATGTTTCTGGAATCATGGAAACGCTAGCACCCAAATCACACAAATCATGGCACTCATAATCTTTAATATTAATCTTAATAGTAGGTTCCCACTCATCATAAAGTTTTATAGGTATAGAAACTTCCAATTCAAGCTTTTCTTCAAAAGATTTCATCATGGCATCAACAATATGTTTAGTAAAAGCTTTACTTTGATTATAAGCATGAGGAGAATTCAACATGGATTGCAACAAGGAAATACAATCTATCAAAGAACAATTATCATAATTAAAGTCCTTGAAATCCAAAAGAGTGGGCTCATTGCTACTTAAAGTTTTGACCTCTCCAATCCCACTTTTATCAATTTTTGCATCTAGATCTATAAACTCCGAATCATTGGGACGCCTTTTAACTAACGTTGACTCATCTCCGGTCCCATCTTTATCAAGATTTATATTGGAAAACAAAGATTCAATAGGACTCACATCAATCACAAAGATCTTCATCATTATTTTCACAAAAACTAGAAGAACACGCTTTTACAAACCAATCTCGTTTAGCACGCATCTTAGCGGTTCTTTCTTTACACTCATCAATGGAAATTCTCATAGCTTTTAGAGACTCATTAATATCATGCTTGGGTGGAATAGGTCTAATTTTCAAAGAATCAATCTCAAGAGAAATTCTATCCACGTTCCTAGCCAAATCATCCATCTTAAGCAATTTTTCTTCAACCAAAGCATTAAAACTCTTTTGCGAAATCATAAATTCTTTAACACTATTCTCAAAAAGAGAGGACATATTATTATAATTTCCATAAGAATTGTTGTAGGAATTACCATAATGATTGGAGGAATTACTAGGAAACTGCCTAGGATTAAAATTGTCTCTATACGCGTTATTACCAAAATTGTTCCTACCAACAAAATTCACATCCATATATTCATTATTATTATCAATCAAAGTAGACAAAGGCATATCATTAGGATCAATAGGAGCACTCTTGCTAGCAAATAATTTCATAAGTTCATCCATCTTTCGACTCAAAACATGAATTTCTTCAATCGCATGCACCTTTTTACTAGTAGAAGATCTTTCGGTGTGCCATTGAGAATAATTAGCCATAATATTATCTAGGAGTTTAGTAGCTTATCCTAAAGTAATTCCCATAAAAGTACCTCCCGCGGCCGAATCTAAAAGATTTCTAGAAGAAAAATTCAATTTGGCATAAATTTTTTGTATGATCATCCATAGATTTAAACCATGAGTAGGGCAATTTCGTATCATCAATTTCATCCTCTCCCAAGATTGTGCGACATGTTCATGATCAAGTTGCTTAAAATTCATAATCTCGTTCCTAAGGGAGATGGTCTTAGCTGGAGGAAAATACTTGGAAATAAAAGCATCTTTACACTTATTCCATGAATCAATACAATTTTTAGGCAAAGATGAAAACCAAGTTTTAGCACGATCTCGTAGTGAGAACAGAAATAGCTTCAATTTAACAATATCATTATCCACATCTTTCTTATTTTGCATACCACACAAATCAACAAAATTATTTAGATGGGTTGCGGCATCTTCACTAGGAAGGCCAGAAAATTGATCTTTCATAACAAGATTCAGCAAAGCAGCATTAATTTCACAAGATTCTGCACTAGTGGCGTACTAATAAAATCATTATTATTAGTATTGGAAAAGTCACACAATTTGGTATTCTCTTGAGTCATCGTGATAAAGCAAGCAATCTAACACACGAGCAAACAAAAAGCAAACGAAGAGACGAACAGAAGAAGGGCGAAGAAAAAGGCAAATCTTTTTGAAAATCGTTTTAGAAGTGGGGGAGAGGAAAATGAGAGGCAACTGGCGAATAATTTAATGCAAGAGATGAGAGTTTTATGATGGGTACTTGGTATGTCTTGACTTGGCGTGGGTCTCCCCGGCAACGACACCAGAAATTCTTCCTGCTACTTCTTGAGCTTGCGTTGGTTTTTCCCTTGAAGAGGAAAGGGTGATGCAGAAAAGTAGAGATAAGTATTTCCCTCAGTTTGAGAACCAAGGTATCAATCCAGTAGGAGAAGAACGCACAAATCACTAATACCTGCACAAACAATCAAACAACTTGCACCCAACGCGATAAAGGGGTATTCAATCCCTTCACGGTTACTTGCAAAAGTGAGATCTGATAGAGATAGATAACAAAAGATAAAATATTTTTTGGTTATTTTGGTTTATAGATCTGAAAATAAAAGGTTGCAAAATAGTACATCGGAAACTAATATGATGGAAAATAGACCCGTGGGCCATAGGTTTCACTAGAGGCTTCTCTCATGAAGGCAAATAATATGGTGGGTGAACAAATTACTGTCGAGCAATTGATAGAAAAGCGTAAACTTATGACAATATCCAAGGCAATGATTATGCAATATAGGCATCACGTCCGTATCAAGTAGACCGACTCCTGCCTGCATCTACTACTATTACTCCACACATCGACCGACTCCTTCCTGCATCTACTACTATTACTCCACACATCGACCGACTCCTGCCTGCATCTAGAGTATTAAGTTCATAAAGAACAGAGTAACGCATTAAGTAAGATGATATGATGTAGAGAAATAAACTCAAGCAATATGATGTAAACCCCATCTTTTTATCCTCGATGGCAACACTACAATACGTGCCTCGCTACCCCTACTTTGTCACTGGGTGAGGACATTGCAAGATTGAACCCAAAGCTAAGCACCTCTCCCATTGCAAGAAAAACCAATCTAGTTGGCCAAACCAAACCGATAATTCGAAGAGAAATACAAAGATACCAAATCATGCATATAAGAATTCAGAGGAGATTCAAATAATATTCATAGATAAGCTGATCATAAATCCACAATTCATCGGATCTCGACAAACACACCGCAAAAAAGAATTACATCGGATAGATCTCCAAGAACATCGAGGAGAACATGGTATTGAGAATCAAAGAGAGAGAAGAAGCCATCTAGCTACTAGCTATGGACCCGTAGGTCTGTGGTGGACTACTCACGCTTCATCGGAAGGGCAATAGAGTTGATGTAGATGCCCTCTGTGATCGAATCCCCCTCCGGCAGGATGCCGGAAAAGGCCCCTAGATGGGATCTCACGGGAACAGAAGGTTGTGGCGGTGGAAAAGTGTTTTCGTGGATGCTTCTGGTGGTTTGGGAATATATGTGAATATATAGGAGGAAGATCTAGTTCAGGGGGTCACCGAGGGGCCAACAAGGTAGGGGGGCGCGCCCTACCCCCTTGGGTGCGCCCTCCACCCTGTTGCCGCCTCGTGGCTCTTCTGACTTGCACTCCAAGTCTCATGGGTGTCTTTTGGTCCAAGAAGAATCATCGTGAAGTTTTATTCCGTTTGGACTCCGTTTAGTATTCCTTTTCTATGAAGCTCAAAACAAGGAAAAAACAGAAACTGGCACTGGCACTGGGCTCTAGGTTAATAGGTTAGTCCCAAAAATAATATAAAATAGCATATTAATGCATATAAAACATCCAAAACAGATAATATAATAGCATGGAATAATCAAAAATTATAGATACATTGGAGACGTATCAGTGGTAGCTTTACATTGGGTTTAGAAAGTGAAATCTTTTGAAGCTTGACAATCACAATATTGGTCATACAAGCAATTCATGAATGATTAGTATAAGGAAGAGAGCTTTCACATACAAATATATTATCTTGGACATGTTCTATGATTGTGAATACCCATTAATTATTTTCAAACTTGAGCAAATTAGTTGAAGTTGGACAAGGAAGACAACGTAATGAGTTATGGTTGTGTATATTTGCATAGAAGTTATATTGTCATAGATCCTCCAACATGTGGTGTTTGCCTAGGATCTTTTGCTAGCCAAAATTTTGTACTAAGTAGAGATACTACTTGTGCATCCAAAAACCCTTAAACCCAGTTTCTTGCCATGAGTGTCCACCATACCTACCTATGGATTGAATAAGATCCCTCGAGTAAGTTGTCATCGGTGCATAAAGCAATAAAAATTGCTCCTAAATATGTTTTATCTTTTATTGTAAGGGAAAATTGAGCGTTGTACGAACTTGTGATGGCAAAGTAATAAAGGTTGCTATCATAAGGGGCAATATAACATGACGTTCCTTTGCATTAAGAGTTTGGGCATCCAAAAACAAAAAGCGCATGACAACCTCTCTTACCTCTGCGAAGGGCCTATCTTTTACTTTTCAGTATTTACTTTTATGCAAAGAGTCAATAGTATGAATTCTCATTTCAACCTCAATTATTTTCTAGTTGGCAAGCATCATGTGGTGGGGAAAGATCTAGGCACATATGACCAGTCAAATATATTTGATCATGAATTATTATTGTTGACAATTATCTCTATGATAAATGAGTTGGGAGGCAAAATATTAAGCCCCTATCTTTCTCTGTGTTCGATGGATGCCATTTGTTCTAAAAATATGCTTTGAGTACTAGCAATCATGGAAGACTATATGATGATTGAGTATGTGGAGCTCTTACTTAGACTCTGTTGAATAAGTTGAATTGCAATTGTTTGGTGACTA
The DNA here is from genome assembly GCF_018294505.1 of Triticum aestivum. Taxonomy (NCBI): domain Eukaryota; kingdom Viridiplantae; phylum Streptophyta; class Magnoliopsida; order Poales; family Poaceae; genus Triticum; species Triticum aestivum. The sequence continues at coordinate 491,250,523 of NC_057799.1, read as the reverse complement.
AAGATATAGGTTGTTGAGTTTCAAGAGAATTCATTGTTTGAACCTTAACATGTGAATTGGTTGGTACTTTAACATGAGAAGTTTTATGAGAAAGAATTGCTCTTATGATGCTAGGAAAAGTGATTGAAATTATCATTGATCAAACTTATGCACTTTGCTAGCATTCACACTTCATAAATTATTTCTTTTATCATTTACCTACTCGAGGACGAGTAGGAATTAAGCTTGGCGATGCTGATACGTCTCCAACATATCTATAATTTATGAAGTATTCATGCTGTTGTATTATCATTCTTGAATGTTTTAGAATCATTTTATAGCAACTTTATATCATTTTTTGGGACTAACCTATTGACATAGTGCCCACTGCCAGTTGTTGTTTTTTGCTTGTTTTTTTACTTCGCAGGAAATCAATATCAAACGGAATCCAAATGCAGCGTAAATTTTTGGAGAATTTTTTTAGACCAGAAGACCCAGGATGGGCCAAAGAAGTACCAGAGAGGAGGCCCGAGGTGGGCACAACCCACCTGGGCGCGCCCAGGGGGTTATGCCCCCCTCGGTGACCTCCCGCACCGCCTCTTCACCCTATAAATTACCAAATATTCCAAAAACCCTTGGGGCAACCCTAGATCAGAAGTTCCACCGCCGCAAGCCTCTGTAGCCACGAAAAACCAATCTAGACCCCGTTCCGGCACTCCGCCGGAGGGGGAAATCATCACCGGTGACCATCTTCATCATCCCGGCGGCCACCATGATGAGAAGGGAGTAGTCCACCCTCGGGGCTGAGGGTTTGTACCAGTAGCTATGTGTTTAATCTCTCTCCCTCGTGTCCTTGAGATGTCACGATCTTAATGTATCGCAAGCTTTGTTAATATACTTGGATCATATGCTGTTTTCCCCTCTCTATCTTGTGATGAATTGAGTTTTCCCTTTGAGATTCCGTTCTTATCGGATTGAATACTTTTATGGATTTGAGAGCACTTGACATATGTCTTGCATATGAATACCCGTGGTGACAATGGGGTATTATATTGATTCACTTGAGATATGTTTTGGCACTCAACTCACGGATTCCTGAGGTGACATTGGGGTAATCTATGCATAGGGGTTTATGCATGTTCTTATCTTTTGTTTCACCGGTAGAAATCTTGGGGCACTCTTTGAGGTTCTTTGTGTTGGATTGAGTATTATGAATCTGAATTTGCTTTGGTGTTATTTTAGTATGAACTCTTGATAGATCGATCGGAAAGAATAACTTGGTGTTATTTTAGTACGAACTCTTGATAGATCGATCAGAAAGAATAACTTGGTGTTATTTTAGTATGAACTCTTGGATAGATCGATCAAAAAGAATAGCTACAAACAATTTCTTCTTATGTTCACCGCTAGATAAGAACTTTTGAGTGACTATTCATCGCACGTTGAGGGATGGTTATATGATCCAATCAAATTAGCATTGTTGAGAGATTGCACTAGCGAAGTACGGACCCTAGGCCTCATTTTCAAGCATTGCAATACCGTTTGTGCTCCATTTTATCAATTGCTACCTTGCTGTTTTTTATTGTTCCTATTACAAAAATCAATATCTACTACCGTTATTACACTTGCATCACCATCTCTTCGCCGAACTAGTGCACCTATACAATTTACCATTGTATTTGGTGTGTTGGGGACACAAGAGACTCTTTGTTATTTGGTTGCAGGGTTGTTTGAGAGAGACCATCTTCATCCTACGCCTCCCATGGATTGATAAACCTTAGGTCATCCGGTTGAGGGAAAATTGCTACTGTCCTACAAAACTCTGCGCTTGGAGGCCCAACACGTGTCTACAAGAATAAAGTTGCGTAGTAGACATCAAGCACACATTAAGCATGGTATGATCAATCACATGATCACACGAGGTACCTCACGAGCACAACACAATAAGTAGCATCAACCAAACGAAGTAGCAAGGCAAATAAAAACCAACAAAGAAGCAAAAGACTCTCTCTCTCGAAGCCTATGATCTATAAACTTTCTCCCCCTTTGGCAACAAGTTACCAAAAAGTTTGAAAACGTATAGTGCTATACGACACTCTAGGCACGATCTCCGGGAGCTCCTGAAGGGGTTTCTGGCTTGTTTCTCCGGTGTGCGTAGATGCCGTTGAGAGAACTCCTTATGCAAATGCTTCAGCTGATGTCTGTGGAGCTGGAGGGGTTGACACTGGTGGTGCAACTGTGGCAGTGGCGGCAGGTGTTGATTGTATAGTCCTGGTGTCTACAACTGGCACAGCTGATGAGCTTTGTGCCCTAGGCACAGTCTGAAATATGTCAGTGGTAGGTCTATCATCACTATCCTCGGTATCATCTCTCAGCTTCTCAACAATGGTTTGAATCTTAGTGACCTTGACATCAAGACTATACATCTTGTCTTCAACAATCCGCTCTAGGCTCTCCTGATTCTTGGTTAAGTTTGCCAGACTCTTCTCAATTCTCAGAGTTGCTTCTAGCAGATATGTGAGTTGATCTTGCTTGGTCAATCACATGATCACACAAGGTATCTCACGAGCATAACACAATAAGTAGCATCAACCAAACGAAGTAGCAAGGCAAATAAAAACCAACAAAGAAGCAAAAGACTCTCTCTCTCTCTCTCGAAGCCTATGATCTATAAACTTTCTCCCACTTCTGTGGTATGTCAAATAGATGTAGTAGGTTGATGGAATGGCCACGGATCATTCTCTCATCTCCAGACTTGGGCAACAAGGTATGCCTCAAGATGTAGTTGGTGGTGGCCAAACCAGCAAGCAAGTAATAGATAGAACCAAACTTGTGAGTCTCAAGTTATCATGAATGGTCTTGTACATGTGAACCATAGTGTTATGATCCATCCTGGGTTTTCCATAGACATCTATGTCATTCTCTCCTTCTTCTGGGGCATTGATAAGAGCAGCCCACTATGAGATTGATGACTGGTATATAGTGCCCTCAGTCATCCACACAATCTTACCATCTGGATAGAAGTGTGTAGTGGAGTAAAATTGCATCACCATTTCATCATTCCACTTGGTGAGCTCTTGTCCAACAAAAGCATCAACACCTGTCATCCTGAAGCTCTCATGAACCTGGGGGAAGTAATCTTCATTGGCATCTATGTACTTCCAATCCACCCACTTCATATCACTCAAAATTGGCTTCTTAACAAGTAGAACTGTCTCATAGAAGTATTGTTGTTCTCTGGTGTGGAAACGATAATCAACAGCAGTCCTTCTCCTTGTAGCATATGGATCCGTTTTCCTTCATTCTCTCGGACCTTTGTCCTTTCTCAACTTCATGTTCTCAGCAATTGGATGACCATCATCATGATCTGGAATCTTTGGCTTCAGCTTTCTGAGCACTTGGGGCTCATCATCATCTTGAACTTCAGGCACTGGGGCCTTGTTCTTCTCAGCAGCTGGGATGTTTCTTGTGGATCTCTTGGGAGCAGCAGCCTTAGGTGCAGATTTGGTCTTGGACTGAGAGGGCTTTGCAGATTTTATGGCATCTGCCATCAGCTTCTGTGTCTTGGCAGGGGGTGCAGCTGGTTCTTCTTCCTCTTCTTCTGAAGTACTGTGCTTCTCAAATTCAGCCATGGGGTCAACAAGCTTGCACCATCTTCCTCTTTTCCTTTCTTCCTTCTTTGGAGGTTCAGCATCTTGAGCAAAAGTGGACTGTCTAGCTTTTGACATTGGAGCTCTTTTTGCAGGGGCCTTCTTTCTCTGACTTGGTTTTGTAGCAGCAGCTGCAGCATACTCTTTCTTCAGCACTTTCTTCTTTGAGGTGACCTCCTCAGCAACAAAAAGTCTTCATCCTCATCGTCTGAGGTTTTCTTCTTTGTCCTTGTGGCAGCCTTGGGCGGATTGCTGGGGGTGCCTCTGCTGCCCTCATCATAGCTACCACTAGGGCTAGTGCCTTCACTGAGATTAACGTCTTCCTCTGACCTGTTCTGACTGTCACTTGCACTGGACACCGCGCGCCAGTGGCCTTGAGATCTGACGCGTAGAGGTGGCACACGGCTACGTCGACCGCGCCCCAGTCAGAGGCCTTGGCCGCGACGTAGACGGCGGCCCTCCGCATAGCGGTGGAGAGACAGTTGTCGTGTCTGTCCCGCCCAAGTCGCGAGTAGCGGCTCGGCTGCGTCCGCCCCGCCATGGGCGCGAGCAGACGCTCAGCCATGTCTGCCCGGCCCATCCGCCGTGCCAGCATCCGACCATGGGTACCGCTGCACCTCGTCCCCGTCGGCCCCGACAACCTTGCTGACGAGAGCCTCTGCCCTGCTCGCCTCCCCTTTATTTCCCTCACACGCCGCGACTCGGCTAGCTGGACCTCAAGGCGGCCGGCGCGGCAGGCCATGAGGAGCTAATTGTAATTTGGATTTTGCGATTACTGGGTTTTAAACTATTTTACAGGGACCTTGTTGTAAATCTAACTACTGACTAGTGGGCTTCACATTTGACCTGAAACGATTATATGGGATCTATTCTGCCGACGCACACATCATATCACAATCCTTTTGCGGTAATACCCTAAAACGATTTTGTAGTATGAGTTTTTAGGGTATTTGCTAGAGTTGCCCTAAGGCTCGACAGCAAGAACTCTGACCTGCATTTCATCATTCTATGACTAGTACTTTTGGGTTTAGGCTGGGCCGCAAAAACTGTACCCCGCGATGTGCTGCTTATCCTGAGAAAGAAATGTTCGGTGTGAAAGCCCAGCTCGAAGAAAGATCAGAATGAACGCGCTTGTCGGAGCTCCTATACGAAGCTTCATGCGCCTGTTCAAGGAAGTGGCGCTCATGCACCCGCAAACTTGGGCAGGCCCAACGCGGGTGCTCGCTCGCTTGGCATGTCACTTGTTCGCTAGGTTTGATAGTGACTGGTCGCAGTTGATGGTCAATTGTTGACTTTTTGGATTATTTTTTTAAAGATAAATCCAAAAAGCAGCAAAAAATAGTGACTTAAAAAATGCTCATAGGTTTTGAAAATAGTTCACAAACTTTAAATAGTTCATAATTTTTTTACAAAATCATCAAATTTGAAAAAATCTCATTGAATTAGACAACAAAGTTCATCAAATTTGAAATCAAATTCATTGAATTTGAAGAAGTTCATCATTGGGAAAAAAAGTTCACCAAAATTGAAAAAACCAGCAAATTTGGAAAAAAGTTCATCGAATTTGAAAAAGTACATCAAAAATGAAAAAAGTTTACCAGTTTTAAAAAATGTTCATCGAAAAATGAAAAAAAGTTCACCAAATTCGACGAAAAAAAGAACCAGAAAAAAGAAAGAGAAAGGAAGACCCAAAAATAGGAAAGAAAAAAGAGACAAATCGAATAAGAACCGTCTCGAAGATTGTCCAACAAATAGGAAAAAAGCCCGGTTTGGGAAGAAGCTTCCCAAAACCGAGGGTTTACGTGCACTGAAAAAGAATAACAGGGGAAAAAGAAGTTAGAATGCATCAAGCGTTAAGTGGTTGAGAAAGCAAAATGGACCGCGGAGGTGGGGTGTGCGCCCGATTGCAGAAATACTAGAAACGGGCACTTGAAGCGCCAATAGAAAATGCACGTACCTTGTGTTTGGCTAGCTCACAGCTCACGCTGCTGACGGCCCGTGACTCGCCATGCACCGTTGTCGCTGCCCATGAGTGCTTGCATCATCATCCTCACTGTTCATCGCATTGGCAGCGGCGCTCGCAACGGCACACCTGTCACCCCTTCCCATCTCATCGGTGTACGCTTGTTCCAGCACAAGAGGTCGACAGTTCCAGCATCATCATGCGTCGATTCCAGCATGGCCACGTGCTTGTTGTAGCATCCTTGACGCCATGCTCGTCTCCGCAATCCATTGGTCGATCTCAGCACTCGACGCATGGACCCAACTTGTAGCACCAACAAGGTCGCCCCTCCCCTCCAGCACCCAATGTATGCCGATTGCAGCATGGTGGCCCTTTGGTTGCCGCACACCACTTGTCTCCGCATGCAGGACCGTCACTCCAGCAACCCATGGGCGGCTATAGCATAACCTCCGAGGGGTTGCAGCTTTTGCTACCATGGTTGCATCTCTGTCGTCTGTTGGTTCCAACACGTGGTCACTGTGATAGCAGCGTCGCCACCTGCCAGTTCTAGAATGCGGTGACCATGGTTGCAACTCTCCTGCCGATTACATTCACCGTGATAGAAGCATCGCTGCCAGCCGGTTCCAGCATGTGGTGACCATGGTTGCAGCTCTCACGCCGGCCGGTTCCAGCATGCAGTCACCGCGATAACAACATCGTCGCCGGTCATTTCCAACACGTGGTGACCATGGTCGCAATAGAGACGCTAGTCGATTCTAGCATGCGGCGACCGCGAGAGACAACATGGGATAACGACTGGACGCGCAACCTCCCTTGGCGATAAGATAAATGGTGCCTGAGCCCAACCAACACGTGCGATGCGAGCGTGAAAGTCGGCATGAGACATGGCACAACAAGGAACGACGGATCGCACCCGATCAGACCATGCACACACAATGGGCTCATGGCGTGGCTGGTTGCCCGATTCCGATGGTCTATACACACTACTCCCTCCGTTTCTAATATAAGTCCTTTTGAAGATTTCAATACAAACTACATACGAATGTATATAGACGTATTTTATAGCGTAGATTCACTTATTTTGCTTCGTATGTAGTCCATATTGGAATCTCTAAAAAGTCTTATATTTAGAAACGAAGGGAGTACGAAAGATCGTAAGAGGAAGCACACACACCATAGTGTTTTTCCAATCTTGAACTTAATTGGTAGAATTCGAAGGGGGGGAGTCCGAAACACGTGAGTCTGGGGGACGATCAATCCAGACTACAGGAGCTTCATCTATATGATACTTTGGCGCATTGTCATCTATAGCTGCATCTTATTCGTGTACTATCAAATCAAATCGCATGACAAAATTGAGATTTTGGACTTGCTACTACTACCATGTGTTTGAATAGTCATGTTGTGTGATGCCATTTTTCTATTCGGATATGATCCTGGTCCTAGTTGCATCCCCAGTTTATGAATCATGTTTTCCTTTTTTTTCTTTTTTTTGCGGGTGAAACTTTGTATTACTCAAGTGGGAAGTCCACAGTCTGCATTACAAAGTTCAATGACCTCTGCAAACTACTATTCTACTCTTGGTTCTAGCAAACTTTGCCAAAAAATCACTAACATTATTTTGACTACGATGAACATAATTGAAAGTAATACTACAAAGATTCCTCAGAAGCTTGATTTCCTTCACCATTGATGAGAAGATTGATCTATCAATTGAATCATTTGTGATCATGTTCAAGGCCTCTCGTGAGTCCATCTCTACCTGAATAGGTAGCTCCGTTCTCTGAATTGCTAGCGAGAGACCCTCCATACATGCGCTTAGTTCTGCCTCCAGTGCATTCCTGCAGGAAAAAGGCTCTGTGCATGATGTATATATGATCTGACCCTTATTAACTCGGAGAACCATACCAGCTCCTGCTTTCCCATCATCTATCCAAGAGCCATCGATGTTGAGCATTAACCAACCCTCCATAGGCAAAACCCATGCGATGTTTTGAGCTACAGATGGTATCACTTGTGGTTCAGGCAAACGATCATATGCAACAACCTGTTTTCCTTTCAGAAGTTCCTCATCTGAATATTTGAGTGATACCAAGGAGTCCAAGTATCCCATCAAAAACTGTTTCGATGCCTCCATCGGAGGTGGTTCTTTGTTGTGTGTTACCTCATTTCGGTTGTGCCACACCCGCCACAAAGACATCAGTAGCATGCCCCTCTCTATCTCTGAAAGTGGATGGAGCACTTCCAGCAGCCATTCAGTGCATGTGTTCTTCAGTTCCTCCCGTTTTGGCAGTCTCCAAACGGTTGCCATACATTCCCACAACTGAACTGCAAGAGGACACTTACAGAGAGCATGGGAAGTGTCTTCCTCTTCCCTCTCGCAGATTGGGCAAGTCCCAGGCGTTTCTAAGTTGCGCTTGTATTTGTTCTGCCATGTTGGGAGGGAATTCACCTCAACACGCCATGCAAAATTCTTGACCGTAGGTGGCACAAAGCTTTTCTAGATAAGCTTCCAACAGGCCCGACGGCCGTCCGGAGCAGCACTTGATGATTTCGCAATGCCTCAAAGAAGTTGGCCAGTAGCATTTGCATAAAGATCAAGGCAAGCTTTAACTTGTTCAGCTTGACCTCTCGAAGCCTCAAAGAAAAGGAGTGTGTCATCTGCAAACAGAAGATGAGAGATGCCGGGGGCGCGCCGACAAATTTTTACTGGTGTTATCAGTCCCACATCCACACGTTGTCGTAGGATTGCAGAAAGCCCGTCAGCAACAAACAGAAACAAGAAAGGGGAGAGTGGATCACCTTGCCGTAGGCCACACGACGGTGCAAATGAATCCAAGAGGGTTCCATTAAATCTTACCGAACATCTCACCGATGTGACACAAGTCATAATCCAGTCAATCCATCGATGATCAAAACCCCAGCTTTTGCATCACTTGCCTCAAGAAGTTCTAGTCTACCCGATCATATGCTTTTGACAGGTCTAGTTTGTATGCACATAAGCTTTTTGTTGGATCTTTTTCTTGCTTGATATAATGAATGCACTCAAAAGCAATTAGTGCATTGTTCGTTATCATTCTTCCAGAAACAAAGGCACTTTGTTCAGGTGAGATAATATCATCCAACAGAGGCCTTAGTCTGTTCACTAGACACATAGACACCACCTTTTAAATCACGTTACATAAGCTAATGGGTCTGAACTGGGAAAGTTTTGTGGGATTTGCAACTTTAGGGATTAAGACAATAGAGGTGTCATTCACCCCTTCTGGCATCAAACCCGAACTGAAAAACTCCTTTACTGCCTTGGCAATATTTTCCTTCAACACATCCCAATTACGCTGAAAGAATCTCGCTGGAAACCCGTCCGGACCCGGCGCCTTCAACGGTCCTATCTGAAAAAGAGCGTCTGAAATCTCCTTCTCTGAAAATTCTGCACAAAGTTTCTCATTATCTCCATCTGTAATTACTGTGTGAAACAAGTCCACAACTCCAGACACATTTAGGGTCGGGTCCGCTGTGTAGATATTTTTAAATATGAAGTGGCCAAGTTACCCATAATATCTTCATCTTTAAAAACTGTACCATTGTTATCATGCAGCTCCCTAATCTTATTTTTCCTTGCTCTCCATACTGACTTGCTCTGGAAAAACTTTGTGTTCCTATCTCCTTCCTTGAGCCACATTATCCGCGAGCGTTGTAGCCATAACATTTCTTCTTTATATAGCAGTTCATTAAGTTGGTCAGACACTCCTTATTTCCTGTCTGTCAGCATTCATCCTCATCAACTCCTCTAGTTGAGAGCGTGGCTTGTTTATCTCCCTAGTGACATTTCCAAACCTTCTGTTACTCCATGATTTGAGTGCTGTCATGGTAGATCTTAGCGCCTCATTCACTTTACCCAGGTTTTCCATAGTGCCAAAGGCATCCCATGTACTCCTTATAAAGTCCGGGAGCCCTGCATCCCGTTCCCAAAAAAATCTCATATCTCCTTGCCTTTGATCTTGGATTCCACTGTTCTGCAGAAAGTTTCAAGAGAAGAGGCACATGATCCGAGCAAGAAGAGGCAAGGTGATGTACCGAAGAGAATGCAAACAAGTTCATCTAGTCATTGGTAGCAACTGCACGATCCAGGCGCACACGTACATTAGCGGCCGCTGCTCGCATATTATCATATGTGTAAGGTACTCTAATGAAGCCCAGGTCCACCAATTCACACGCCATGAGCACATCTCCAAAGGCTGCCATCTGAGATTCAGGCCGGGGGGTCAGAGACATAGGTTCAAAACTCCACAACACCTCATTAAAATCACCAACAACTAGCCACGGCAGGTCCGAAACTTGCTTCAACGTTTGTAGCTTAGACCACATTAGGTGCATGTTCTCTACTCGGGGCTCACCATAAACAACAGTTAATCTCCATTCATCACCTCCAGGGGGTGTAACCGAGATGTCAATGAAGCGATCATTAGTCCCCAGGATTGAAACCTGGTATGACTCATGCCAATACAGGGCTAGACCTCCGCTAAGCCCGTTACTATCAACTCCTTCAAATCCTTGAAGTCCCAGACGACCTCTAATCCTCTTCATTCTACTTGCTTTTTGTCTTGTTTCACACAAAAACACGAACATGGGGGAATGCGACTGCACAAGAGCCGTGATATCACGAACTGTCCGGGTCCCCGTCCCCCCCCCCCCCCCCCCCCCCCCCCCCCCGCGGCAGTTCCAACTTAGTAGATTCATTGGGAACGGCGGTCCTCCGCCGAGGAGGCCGCCAGATCATTTGAAGAACTATCTACTGCCACACCATCTTCATTTCTCAGCTTTTTCCGGTTTGCATTTTTTTGTGGAGTGCCAACCATATCTTTCGTTTCCTGATCCTGTGATGTATGAAACTGGTCCACCATGATAGCCGTGTTACCTGCAGGAACTATGACTCCGCTGTTGCTAGATGACGAAGCCTTTGTCAAGGTCAAGGCAGTTGAGTCCACCGCAAGCCTTTTCCCTAGGGGCACCATCTCATCTTTATTCCCTTCATGGTCGGGAATAGATCCATCTATCTCCTGTCCAGCGGCTGTACTGATCGTGTTTTTCGCGTTAAAGCGCCAAGTCTGTGACATCAAATGATCGTTTTGAGCCCTGAACACAGGGTCTTCTTCCTCACTACGGTATACGTCATTATCTCTCCAGTTATGGTGTTGTGCTGTTGCCCTTCCAGCACCTCGTCCTCTCCCATAGGTATCTGCAGGTTCATCTCTCGGGTTTCGATTTCTGCCTGACGCTCGGCCAGGGCCACGGCCCGAAGTTTGGTAATCAACCAAGCATGCTACATGCTGGTTATCTGGAAATGGAAGCATCGGTCAGCCATAGTGTGTGTGGACAAGAGGATATATGCTATCTTGAAGAGGTAATATCACCGGTAGTCACGGAACTTGCGCTCCATGTTTAATTTGGTGCTAAAACTTTAAAAATACGGATTTGTGGTCACACAACTTGATATCACATGCAAATACAGTGCTTTCTCTCATATCTGGCCGTATGGTTTGTCCATGTGGCGCGCCAGCACAGCACGGGCCCACCTGTCATTGGCTGGAGGTGAACTTTTTACATATTACTGCCTAGCAATTTAATTATTTGCGTATAAAATCCCTCAAGCAATGAAAATAGCTGCAACGGCGTGGTTTGAACCCACAATCTAGTTTTAACTAACTACCGTGGATAGCCACCAGACCACTCATGGTTCAAGTCTAAAATGCACACTAAAATTTATATATCCTTTGAAGACCTTACAAAATAAAATCTAAATCTAAAACCAACAAACACCTTTGTCGCTTGCCGCATGTGCGTGGGCTAAGCAACCGACGTTGGTACTATAAATGTACCCAAAGTTTTGTTGTCCGTTATTCTTTTTTTATGTAAGAATATAACTTATATTCATTTTTTCTATGAAAGAAAAACAACTTATATTCTTATTTTTTTAATTTTAACAACTTATATTCTAATGTATTTTGTGTTTCCTTTTATGTTCCCTTTGCACTTTGCGTTGTTCAGATATCCTTTAGGCATTGCAATCTAAGTATACGCATCGTCAATTCGCTAAAGATAAACTTGATTTTAGTTTCTTAGAGATAAATAGAGATAAGAGTCCCCTTTGTTGTATAGTTTCAAAATTATGAGCCCCAAGGCCAGCCAGCTGTATATAAAGTTACTTTTGTGGGGAAGCTAAATTTAAAGTAAGGTAATGTGTGTAAATTTGTAGTCATAGTTCCCTCTTATTATCTAGGTATAAGTGCCAATTCAATGTAAATACAGTAAGTAATCTTAAGCTACCTCACAATGAAAAGCAATGAAAAAAAATAGCGTGCTACAGAAAATAGTGTTGCCGCTGAAAATATGCTATTAGCATGCTAGAGCGTGCTACAACGTGCTATTAGCGAGACATTGTACATAAATTAATTTAGTGAGTCAATTCTCTACACGCTATAGCGTGCTATTAGCGGCGCTATAGTGCGCTATTTTTTTTAGTCATGAAAAGTCTCACTATTTTCAAAGAAAAAGCTTTTAAAATAAATAAATATAGTTTTTGATGGAAATGACATAAGAACTGACAACATAAATACTATTTATTCCTTTAAAATATTAGGTATAAACCTGGTCTGGTGGTACGCCCATGTACACGTGAGTTTTGACCAGGTTCGAACCGCGGTGCTCTCGTAAACTTACAAAAAAATATAATTTGTATGATCCCTATTGATAAGATATACGTAAAATAAGTTGTGCAGGTTAGAAGTATAAAGTGATTGTACCAGTGGCTAGCTATTCGAGTCACCAAGCAGAAGATCGTGTGTTTGAACCACGTTGCCGCAGTTTTTTTTCATTATCTTAGGAATTTTATACATAAATAAATAAAATACGAGAGAGTTATCCGCAATAAATGTGCTTCTAGAAACTGACAGGTGCACCTGTTCCGCGCTGGCACGTCACATAGGACAGGTTGTACGATTGGATATGAGAGAAAGCACCGTATTTACACCTGATGTCAAGTTATATGACTAGAAATTCGTATTTCGAAAGTTTTAGCACCAAACTAAACATTACGCGCAAGTTCTATGACTCCCGATGAAATTACCTCTATCTTGAAATATATAGCAATGGCTGAGCATTTATATTCCTTGTAGAATGTGGCACTGTTCCTGAGAGCGGCGATAGCGCGCCCGAGCACGCGTGCTCCTGGTACATGGACCAATGGTACAACATGCACGTGCGGATAATATTAATCGATCGTGGAAATACGCCGCCGGTTTAAAAGTGTAGATAGTTGATATACGGGCCTTGGCCAGTATAGCGGGGTTACGGCGTCGGCCTCTGCATGACGGGAATTGACGAACCGTTCAGAATGGTCGGGCATCACTTATTCACTCTTCTCCCACAGGATGGTTGAATATGATCGGACAGGTAGTAGCAGCGTGTACGCTACAGATCTGTATCTACCTTTGACAATTTTTTGAAAATGTCTTGTAGTGGTTCATGACATTTGTGAGCGGATTTTTTCCTCTATAAAATGGAAGTTTAAAATCAATTTCTATGGGCCACACAACAAACTCAGAACATCATGTTTCCCATCACATAGCAAAATTTAGGAAAAAAATGTAACTTTGACACAACATTTTTACGAATTCTGTTTTCTACTCCCTTCGTCCGGATTTATTAGGCCTATGAGCCAAAGCAGCGAAACCAAGAGACGTTTGATTAATTTTGCAGTAACTGCACGCTCTCTCTCGAAACTCAGCGAGCAGCTCCACTTCTCTTTCCCACGCCTGCATGCACCAAGCGCTCCCCAATCCCAGCCCACGCACGCATGCATGCCTAGTGCAATTAGTGTGGCATTAAATTAAAGCTCCTGCTTTTTAGATGTTCAGAGCTGTTTTCTAGACAGGGGCCTTAGACTACCCACAATGAAAGTAATATAGGTAGTAACATCACACATATCTAGATAAAATGGATGATGTGGCAAGCAATAAATGAAGAAAGAGAGGCATGTGGTAACATAGCTAGTTACTACTAGTATGAGTAACATCACACATATCATGGCAAGATGAGTCTATAGCCTAATAAATGAAGTGTTGTATGTTACCACACATATGTTACTCCCCACTATAGAGGTAGTAACATAGAGTAGTAACATGGGCATGTTACTACTCTATGTTACTACCCATTGTGGCTAGTCTTATAAATCCGGACCATACTCAGTGGCTTAGGGGCCCAATAAACCTGGACGGAGGAAGTAAATCACAGCAAAATCTTGAAAAAACATTATAGTTGTCTCATGGCAATTCTCGAAACAAGTTTGTGTTTTCTAAATCATGGCAATTGTTAAAACAAATAGTATACTACCATGGCACCTTAACATATATCGCCATGCTAACATGGCAAATGCAGGTATTCTTTTTCGAATCGGGCCATGGCAAATGCAGGTATTCTTTTTTGAATCAGACCATGGCAAATGCAAGAACTTGCACTTATCATTGTAGCTACCATGGCAAATTATCTTATTTTTTTTAACCATGGCATTTTTTAATAGATACCTTGGCAATTATTGAACATGTGGCAAATTTCTCTTTTGTAGCATGATAAATTCCTAAATTTGTCGTGATGCTAGAGAACAAGTTCCTAAAAAATCATGTGCCCACGAAAAAATGCTAAATTTTCCATCTTTTTTAAAAGAACAAAATTCTTCAAAATTTGCCATGATGTGCATTGTTTTTTAAGAATGCCATGCTTTATAGAAAATAATAATAATTACCATGCGAACATTGCAAAAATTGCCATGTGAATACTACAAATAATTATCGGTGTGTGCTCTTTTAGGAAAATAGCAAAATGTAATTCTGAAATTTGCCATGTGAGTATTAGAAAAAATGCCGTTAGTATTTTTGCCATGCTTCTTTAGGAATCAAAATGTTCCAAACTTTCCATTGTAAGTACAATGGGCTCGTCAGTCGTTTCGATCGCGCTAGATCCCATCATACATTAAAAATTATATAAGGTTTATGACACGTTCTTATTTACTTATTTTTATGGGGAAACTTTTGATCTATTTATCAACTATCAAGGTAGTACAAAGAACACCAAAAGTAAAAATTACATCCAGGTCCATAGACCAGCTAACAACGACTACAAGCACTAGAGCAAGCCGAAAGCGCACCGTCATCATCGCCCCGCCATCACCGGAGTCGGGCAAACCTTGTTGTAGTAGATAGTCGGGAAGTCGTCGTGCTAAGGCCCTAGTGGACCAACACACCAGAGCAGCAACCGCACCCAATGAAGAAAAGCGTACATCAAACGGATCCAACCCGTAGACACACAACCATAGATGATCGAAGACTATATCCAAGCGGATCTACTGGAGACAAACGCCGGACGAAACTTTTATTTTTACGAGCATGGCAGTTTGTATTATCTAGATTATGTGTAGTAGGTGTGTCAGCATAGAATAATCCTGGTGTTTCCAGTCATGTGCCAATATTGATCATCTCTCTCTGTACGCCTAAGGCCTTGTACAAAGCAATGTGCTTAAAAAATAAATTATTTTTTCTTTAGAAACCGATGCTTATTTATAGAGTATAGTAGCTTAATTAAACCCCTCTCGTGTAGAAATAAGTACCACTTCTTAAGAAAAACTCATTTTATCTTACTAAGCATCTTCCTAAGAGCATCTAGGGTCGGATACATCATATCCGGCCCCTAAAACAGACAGTGCATGGTCACACCTCAAATTTTCATATTCACAATCGGGTACCTCATTTAGCACACCGTAAATTCATACAACCACACACATCATAAACTATATCTACAATGCAACAGAAAGCATCCGGCTACTACATCATCACATGCCACCGGACTATAAAAAATTGGCATGTTCTACCTACAACCACAGCTGCTCTTGCGCTTGCTAGCTTTGTCGCGAGAGTAGCGCTCAAAGAGGCAACATGGATCAAGCTGGATTTGCTCATTGTCGAAGCTGTCTGACCCATCCTTGTCCTCCTTCTCCTTTGGGGGTCAGTCCGGCCATGGCACAGATCACCGGGTTTTACTCTCGCACGAGGGTGCTCGTGTTTCCACTTTGCCGCTTCTATGCGATGCGGTCACAGATGACTTCCTCCTCCGCAGCAGCGCGCCATAGCCTCCGCCTCCGCCATGTTGGCAGCGAGGCAGCCCTTGACCTTCCACGTCCTCTTCTTCTTACATCAGGCACACCGGTCCCGATAGCACTCATACTCCTCTGCACCAGAGATGGGCCGGCAAGCGGACCTCGAGTTTCTAGCTCCGGGGATCCAAGCGCCCATTGCAAAGGCGCAATGGATTCCCACTGGATCGAATCCGAACTCGATTGCACCCATACGCCCCAGTCGATGGATCGGGACTGGTCGGAGTCGGATCCACTACGTGCGCATCACTTCTCGGAGTAGAAAAAAATCATAGTCGAAGACACGTTGTTTTAAAAAAAAAATCTCTTTCCGTGAGGCACAATTGTGCTTCTCACGGAATCAAATATGTGCATCTATGAGAACCAAATATGTGTCTCTCATGGTACTTCATGTGAGAATGGTTGGATTTGCCTTGATGTTTAGAAGCTTCATGAGTTGTGTTTGTAGAAATTGCACTGTCTTAGATTTGTTTAGATACGGATTTATCTATACAAATCTAAGACAACTAATTTGGGCCGGAGGTAATATGACATTTTTATATATGTTGAGGGCTTCGTAGCAATCTCAAGAGCTCTATGTTCTAGTTTACCGTATGGACACTGAATTGCATTCGTGTATTGACGAACTACGCTTGCATCGGTCTGGTTGAAGCATGCCGTTCTTCCGTTCACGTACTAGATGTACACCAAATTTCCTGCTGGCCCCGCCCAGGGGTGCTGCCTGCATAAAAAAACAAGGTAAGGCGACGTTTTGACGTCGAACAACGGAACAAGGACGCTCCGCCGTCTGGTATTCTAACGAGCGTTTGCTGCTCCAGTGGGGCCGACTGTCTCATATACCACCCGGTTAATTAGATATGCACGCATGTATACGACCGAGGATTGACTGCTCAGCCCACATCCCAACGCGAACGAGTGCCTGGTGATACCGTGAGCAGGCGCACTCGTCCACGCTTTTAAATTTCCCCACTGTTCCTGTACTATGCTAACAAACTAGTGTCATTTTGTGTTTTCCTTGTTTTGTTTCTGCGGACCAAAGGGTGCCGACACCGGTTGGTCTTCTAAAAAAAGGGACACTTATTTCACTTAACTGCAATTTCAAAAATAAAAAGGTTTGCATTTTTCAAGCTGTATTTTATACATCACCAAAGGAATCATCTTCTAAAAAAGGGAAAATTTCTTCCTTTTTTGCTATTGATGATCAATTTGAGGTTGTCGACAAACGACCCAAGGGGAAGGAAAGACCGATCTGATGGAAGAGATTGCGTCAGCGGGGTCTTGAACTCAAGACCTCTTGGCTCTGATACCATGTAGAAGTGCATGCTCTTGCCAATGCAACCAAAAGACCGATCTGATGGAAGAGACTATGCAGCAAATTATACGTCAACACTTATCAGTCAACATGCATGTGATGATCTCAAGGTAGCTAGTCCATTACGCAGACTTATGTTTTCAGTTCAGTTTGACCAGGCTAATATGCTTTTATGCTACCATCTGTGTATGCTTATAACCAATTCATTGACGGTCGTGGCTATTTTAATTAGCCTCATTAATCAGCGGTAATGTAGCATCAAGTGCAACGTTGATCTGCGTCTTATCTTGTTTACTTAAATTTTAGCGATGTTCATCCGCGTCGGTATAGGGCGCCGTGGAGCTTCGAGTAGTCATATCTTGGGTCCCTTTTTTGTCTATGTTTTGTTTAGGTACCTCGTACCTGAGCTCAGGGATACGAACATGAGGATATATGCATGTCTACAAATGTGGAACAAGGCAATGGCTGAGCATTTGTGTTCCTTTGTAGAATGTGGCATTGCTACTATATGCCATGCTTCGAACTAGAGCCGGTTGGATGTTCCCAAAAATGGACATTTGTTTCACTTATCTGTCCAAGAGTTCCAAAAATTTGCATTTTCGAACCCCTTTAGTCACCAAAAAAAATGTCTTTAAAAGAAAGGAATGCTTATCGGTTGAGGCTTTCGACAAGTGGCAAGGGGGTGGGGTGGGATCCCTAGCTTCCATTGTTGATCCAAGCCGGGCTCTCCTTATTACCACCACTACGTCAATTTACCTCATCTTTATACTGTCAGTAAAATACGTACCCATATATAGTTTACAACAAATGGACGAGGAGTTTCTCCACCCGAGCTCATATGCTCCTTGTGTGAACAGTAAAATAAATAAAATAGAAAAACATTTCAAAAAATTCTGTCACATACTTTAAGAAATGTTTGTTGTGCATGCAAAATTTCATCACGAAAATGACAATGGTGAAATGCGTGATAAAAAAATCGACGCTCTGAAAATGTTACTTTCAAATGCATTTTGGAGCTCTGATTTTATTTTATTTTCCACGACTTCCACCAATGTGATTTTGTGATGAAATTTTGCATGCACAACTAACATTTCTTAAAGAATGCAACAAAAATAGAATTTTTTTTAATGTTTCCTATTTTATTTATTTTACGGTTCATACAAGGAGCATATGAAATCATGTGTAGAAAGGTACTTTCGACAACAAAGGAGAGTTCCACGGTACTGCCCTTGACAATTTGTTTTGTGATCGGGTTGTTCGCCCAAACATTTTGGTAGGATATTGAAAGTGCGTTATATCGACTAAAGGGGGGGTGAATAGGCGATTTTTATGAATTCTTCACTGAGAAATTTGCAGGTGAGGAAATTCCTTAGCGAAGAACTACTTGCAGCGGAATAAGTACTCAGAAGTAAGCATAACAGAACGCAAACATGGTCATCATGATGAAATGAAGACAAGCACAGAGTACAGAAAGCGTAAACCCAGGATAACACAGGATGAAGACAAACAGACTGAAGAAATTGAACTGAGGAAATTGAGAAAGTCTTCAATCAAAGTCTTCAAACACAGATATGGACAAGTGCACAACACAGTTATGAGGAAATGAAAGAGTTGAGGAAATAGAACCAGTAAGCTTGGTGAAGACAATGATTTGGTAAACCAGTTCCAACTGTTGTCTCAGTTGTACGTCTGGTTGGAGCGGCTAGGTATTTAAATCTGAGGACACACAGTTCCGGACACACAGTCCTCACCGTATTCTCCTTGATCTAAGGTCACACAGACCTCGCCCAACCACTCGTGGTAAGTCTTCAGGTGACTTCCAAACCTTCACAAACTCGGTCACTCGGCGATCCATAATTCCTCTTGGATGCTCTAGACCATGACGCCTAACCGTCTGGAAGAAGCACAGTCTTCAAAGGTAACAAGCGTCGGATCCACGCAGGATTAATCTCTTCAGTGATGCTCAATCACTTTGGGTTTGTAGGTGTTTGGGTTTGGGTTTTCCTCACTCGATAATTTTCGCTCAAAGTCCTCGGAGGATGGGATGCTCTCAAATGACAAGTGTCAGTTTCTCTCGGAGCAGCCAACCAGCTAGTGGTTGTAGGGGGCGGCTATTTATAGCCTAGGGAGACGCCTGATATGATAAGACATAAATGTCATTCAATGATATGGCCGTTAGGTGGGTAGATATTTTGGGATAGCTCGCGCGTAGCACAGCAACGGTCGGAAATTTGAGTATCAAATTCCTCAGAGCTATCATGTTCCTCATTGTGTAGGCAATCCGCACTGGCGAATTCTTAACTCCTCAGTCAGAACAAATTCCTCAGAGACCAGAAGAACTTCGTCTCTGTCACTGAAGAATATGACTGAATTGTATGAGATTTTCAATGGCTTCACTCGAAGGGATTGGTAGGTGTAGGATTTTGAGTTGAGCATCACATGGAAATTTTTCCTTAGTATTTCCTCGACCCCCTTTAACAGTACGGTGTTTCCTATGACTCAAGAAAGAGAAAATAAAACTACGAAAACAAAAGTCTTCACGCTTCATGTTCCTCGAATGAATACCTAGTCTTGAAGGTCACACCAATTTCTTCACTTTCAAAGTCTTCAGAAAGTATTCAGAAATCCAAAGTCTTCAGTCGAAGAACTTCATTTTTAGGGGTCGACTTTCTCTGTAAATATCAAACTCCTCATAGACTTATAGACCTGTGTACACTCATAAACACATTAGTCCCTTAACCTATAAGTCTTCAATACACCAAAATCACTAACGGGCACTAGATGCACTTACAGATATCAGGGGGCTAGATGCGCTTAGAGCATCTACAGCTGGGCGCCTCAACCCCGCCTCATACGTCTGGGCGGGTCGTCCGGTCATGATTTTTTGACCCAGACGAACGCCTCAAACGCCTGGGCTGACCGGCACCCCTCATATCCAGCCCAAATATGGAACGGATATGGGGGCGCTTGGGCGCGCCCGCCACGTCGGACCCGACCCATGCTGGCCCACCCGACCCCACATATATTCGTCCTCATCCGCTCGCCGGAGCAAACCCTAGCCACTTCACTGCACTCCCCTCCACCACTCGAGCTCACCTCCGGCGATTTCCAGCCTCCTCCAGCATGGCAAGAAGCGGGTCGGACTCCGACCAGTTCGGATCCGTCCACTCGGTTGTCATCCCGTGCGTGTTGGAGGAGGCAATGGCAGTCTGCATTGCACTCCGCCGCTCCCAGGAGGACAGCGCCCGGTCGACGGATGGATATGTCCGCCGCGACTCCATAGCGTCGGCTCAACGAGTGCTCGGGTCCTCTAGGGTTGGATCCTCGCGGTCCCAGCAGCCGGAACCCCTCTCCTTCCCCATCACCGGTCGGGCAAATTATGAGTCCCACCGAGAACAGGCGGCCCACCATGGGAAGTATAGGATAAGGGCCGCACAGGCTCGTATCCTGGCGGAAATGGCAGTGGCGGAGGCAGCTGATGCGGGGCGCGGGCGGCCGAAGAGGAGGAAGCCATCCGCACCCACGTTGTGAAGAAACGGCAGCGGAGGAACACGCGCACCCTCGCCGGAGAGGAGAATCGGGCGGTCTGTGCCATGGCTGGACAGCCACCGAAGGAGGAGAAGGCGGACAGTGACGGCAAGGATAGCTCCGGCGACGAGCAGATCTGGCTAGATCTGCGTCTTCGACCGGTACTTCCGTGCGAAGGATGGCAAGGGCACCAGGAAGGGCAAGGGCAGCTGTGATGAACTCCACCATAGCCAAACATATCAAATTTTGGTAGTCTAATGGCATGTTTAGTTAGTAGTGATGAAGTAGCCGGACAATGTATGTGCATCGACATAGTTGCGTGAGTTTGTATGAATTTAAGATATGATAATTTAAGTGTCCAAATATGGATTACATTATTTGAGAGGTGTCCGGTCAATGCCCGCGGACGCGCGCGGGTGTTTGACCATCGCTGCCCTAGATGCTCGTAGGGAGCTTCATGGTACTGCTCTTCACAATTTGTTTTGTGGAAGTCGTCCATCCATCCCACAGGAGCATGCAAACAAGCAAGCAAGCAAGCGGCTTTGCCATGCTTATCCATCCATTCTTCATGCTCCTCTATGCGGTACTGTGCTGCCTAGTCTATTTTATCTGTCGGCTAGCTCTTGATCCACCAAACATTTTGTATTGTTGATCCAAGCCAAGTCGGCCGGGCTCTCCTTGTTATCACTAGGTCAATTGTTGATTCACTAGATGACTCGTTGCGCCAATGGCGCAAAGGCCGAGAGGGAGCCAAGAATTGTGAGAATATTCAGACACCCAAGTCTTTACTACTGGTACATAAATGCTTCGTTACAATGTGATACACAAGGGAAGTAGATAGGAAGGGACACATTATATAGATGGTATGAAGCTACATAGATGGTAGGCTCATAGGTTTAAACAAAGTCATTAAGATCAGTTTATGCTAAGTAAAGCTACATAGACAGAGATGCATCATGTAGATTGTTTTGATCACCCAGCTTATGGTAAACAGCTACATAGACAGAGATGCATCATGTAGATTGCTTTGATCACTTAGCTTATGGTAAACAGCTACATAGACAGAGATGCATCATGTAGATTGCTTTGATCACCCAGCTTATGGTAAACAGCTACATAGACAGAGATGCATCATGTAGTTGCTTTGATCACCCAGCTTCTGATCTCACCGCCTAGAGATGCATCATGCAATAATTTAAGAACATGTAACAAAAGAGCAAACCAATACATTGTTTGACTTTGACCAAAACTGATATGCCTTCTTTTCAAGAAGGAAGGGAGTACAATTTAAATGTAAATAGGGAACTCACTCCACTTCCTTGAAACTCTGTCAGGTTTCCTTTCCTAAAATCTGCAAATAATATCCTAAAAAAATCATAGTCAGTTATGCTTGTTATTATAGATACATGATAAACGATATCCAGTATGATTCTGAACTACTTGAGCTCTAAGTTTTATTTGCAAAGCCTGACACACGACTAAGCTTCTTATATACATACATCACGTAATATGCTTGAATTATGTTTGAATAGGGAGGGTGAGAACTAACAAAATTATCAGTGCACAACAATTTCCGATGAAAGAAGACCTGGCAGTCAAGCATAGTCAAGCATTCAGGGAGGAACTAATCGGCGTCAGTCTCATGCCATATGTATTCAGATAGTTGGCATATACTCACGCAATTGACCTCTTGGTAGTCTTGGTTCATCCATTGCACCGGTATATCCTCCCACCCTCCAATATGTGTTAAACTGGGTAAAAGAATTGAAAGCTCAACATTGCAGTATACACAATAAAAAAATTCTGCAATGACAGCGAAAGAAATAGACATGTCTATCTAGAAGCAATAACACATCATGAAGCTAATAAGTAGAGATATACTGGTTGTTTAATCTGCAGGTGCTGCCATGTTCTTCTCAAGATCAAAATAGTAGTAATCAAATTTCACAACTAAAACATCAAACAAACAATGGTTAATTAGTAAAGAACCAGTTTTATCTATTGCAGCGACACAAATTTCTTAGCTTGCGTACAACAACTCTTATGTGGTAAGAAGTCAATTCTGCTGGGTAGTAAGTACCTCGTGAGGATCTCCCACATGTTGTAGCGTCTAGCCAAGATGATGGAGATGGTTGGCATGGCGAAGCTGTAGGAGCCACCCATCACGACGGGGAGGCGAGACACGAAGAACATTTGCAGTAAGGTGTTTATGCCTGTAACGAACAAGAGCGTCTAAATTTCCTGGTATGTATATTGAATGGCTAAATTTTATTCAAATATCTGGTAGGTACATCCACAATAGCACAACAAATAATGTAGTTAAAGGTGTAAAAAATGTAGGGGGTTCATCCTTTCTTTGTGATACCAAAAGTTGCAGACATAAAATAAAATTTATCACACTGTTGGTGTAACGCCCCGGACCCGATGCGCCAGGTGTCTTCCAGTTATTCGTCGTTGTTGCCATGTCATTTGCTTGTGTGTTGCATTTTGCCATGTCATCATATGCATTTCATTTGCATGTCTTTCAAAACTTGCATCCGGTCCTTTTTCCCCGTTGTCCGTTTCGTGATCCGACACTCTCGCACGCGCCCGTCGCCCCTCTCAGTCCTTGTTTCATGAGCCGGAGAAAAACGTTCTCGGAATGGGTCGAGATTTGTCGAGTGGCCTTGGTATAGCACCGGGAGACCACCCGTCAAATTTCGTTCCATTTGTAGGTCGTTTGATGCCCCAACGGTTAACCACGTAGCCCGAAACCCCCTTCTTTTGTGCAGCCCAAGTCCAGCCCACTATACCCCCACCGACCAGAACCGTTCGATTGTGATCGAGGGCTCCGAAACCCCCCTAACCTTAGCTCCTACCTTATATATACACCCCTTGGTCCATTTTGGGCATTCCCTAGCCTCCACCTACCTCTAGCCTTCCCCTTCCCCAGAATCCGCGCCGCTCCAGCCTCTATCCGCCACTTGTCGCCACCCCAATCGCCATCGCCACCGCAGCCGCCGTCGTCGGCCAATCCCGTCGCGCCAAGCGGCCTCCCCGCGCCCTGCCTCCACTCCCGCCGCCGCGGCCCACCCGGCCCAGATCGGGCCCGCCTCGGGCCGCATCTGGGCCCCGCAAGCCCGCACACTGCCCAGCTGCGCCCGAGCTCGGCTCCCACCGCCGCGGCACCTTGCCGGAGGTCACCTCGGCCTCCCCGCTCCCCGCGCCATCCTCCTCGTCGACCAAAGCCCCGCCGCAGCTTCTCGTCACCGGCGCCGCCCCTGGAGGATCCCGTCGTCGGCGCCCTTCCCCGTCGCCCAGCGCCCGAAGGCCGCCGCCTCCACGCCCACACCTCCCGTCGCTCTCCAGCGCCGCCCTGCGAGCTCTGTCGAGCTTCCGCTGCCGGGAATGGATGGATCCGGCCGGGATCCGCCAGATCCGGCCATCCCCGGCCTCCGCTCCTCGCCGGAGCACCTCCCCATCGCCGTTAACCGCGGGTCGCCGCCGCCCCTGGTCCCGCTCGGGGTCGATCCAGGAGGACGACGCCCGCAAGCCGCTCGCGCGCGTGGGCCCCGCCAAGGCCCAGCCCAGGCGCCCCGGCCCAGCATCCCGTCGGGCCCAGCGCCCCGCCCCGCCTGCCTAGCCTCCTCTTCACGTGGGCCGAAGCCGATGGTGAGCCACCCCCCTCCTAAATCTCGCTCGTGCGTACTTTAACTATATGACGCTCATATGTTTTTTTTTCTGGAATTGGCCAAGTCTCTGAATCCTCATATTATGTGGGCATCTTTGCCATGCCATAACTCTATGCATGTTGCTCCGATTTGTGCATATAATATATCTAAATGTTCATTGTGAGATGCTCTACATTTCATTCCATTGTGTCATGCTTGTTTGAGATTATCTTGATGCCCTAATCATCGTTGCAAGAGTGCTATATGATGTTAACTGCTATCTGTTTATAGAACTTGGTGTTTTGTCTTTTTCATTGCATTTTATGTGTGCATCTTATGAGCATGAGCTCTACATATGTTTTGAACTACATCATGTCCTTACAGGGGTGTTGGTCTTGTATTTTTGTGATATGTGTGGTGACTAGCACAAGCATGCAAAGTAGCCTCCATGATGTTGCTGATTTCTATGACTTAGTCATTTCTGCTAAGTCTGTAGCTATAATATTGTGATGCCATGTAAACCTGCTGTCACGATGAGTTCTATGCATAATCTGGAGATGTTCACTAAGGATGTTTTGTTATACATGTTATGCTCTATCCATCCATACCCTTGGTTGCATTTATAGCCTGCTATAGCTTGTTGTTATCTTGCTCTCAAGTTGCTAAATAATGTTGCTGTCAGACTGTTAACATGAAGTTCGTTATTGCCATGTGTTTTGCTAATGATCCATGCACCCTATGAATATGCTATTGCCATGTTTAGCTTCATATTTATGCCATCTTACTGTTGGTTACCTTTTCATGCCATGTATTTCTCTGTGGTGAGTGGTTCAAGCTCACCAACATGCCTACTTATCGTTGTTTCTGCCATGCTCTGTTTTTCTTCTAAGTCTGAATCTGTTTATGAAACTTGCTATGTTTACCTGGGTGTCATCATATCTTCTGTGCCTTTTTAGCTCTTGTTCAGTAAGGGACTTTTGTTCTATGCAATTAGTTGATTCATGCTATGCATTTTTTTGCTATGATATATTCCTGTAGCATGTTGTTTTCTTACTCTAAACTTTGCAAACTGATGTTATTTCTGCCATGTCCAGTGATTTCTGCCAAGTCTGTGAATCTGTTATTATTTGCAATCTTGTCATGTCTTTTGAGCATATTCTAGTGGTTTCTAGAGATAGCTCAGTGTTCATGTTTTGTTGTGCTTTACCTGTACATCATGTCCATGCCTTTAGTTATCATGTTGAGGTGCTGTAGCATGTTGTTTTGATACTTGCAAGTTGCCTAGTTGCTGTTTTAGACAGATTGTTGTTATATCTTATTTGGAGTGTATGTGTTGCACCGTTGCTCCGTTTTGAGCATGCTCTATATGAAACTTGCTTAGTTTTGCATGTAGATTCATGTTACCTTGTTGGCTTCATATTTTGAATGTGTTTGCTTAATGATTGAATGCATTTTGCATCAATGCCATGCTTAACTTGTTTTGCTCATATCTTCTAGGCCGTAACTCCGAACTAAATGAACTTTAGATGTAACTTGACTAGAATTTCGTGTAGATCATCTTGTGCACTCTATTTCCCTGTTTAACAACACTAAAATATGCTTTAGGGCATAACAGTACCAAATTCGAATATTACTTATGGGGATTTTCCGGAATTGTTGTTTGTTGTTCCGGCCTCATTTAAACTTGCCTAAATAGTTAGTTTACTTATGCTTCACCTCTTGCCATGTTTAAAAACATTTAATATTGTTGGGTAGCCTAAACAAGATCGAACTAAATAAATGTTGTGAAGTTTCGTCAATAAGCAACTCGTTGCATATTGAGCTCCACTTAACTTGTAGTATTGCTTGTTGCACTTTGCCATGCCATGCCATGCTATTTAAACCGGACATGCATCATACTTGAATTGTGCATCATGCCAAGATTATGCTTGTGTGTTTACCATGTTGTTTGCTTCTTTCCGGTTGTGCTCCTTCTCAATAGTTCCTGTTTCGTTGCGATTGTGAGGATTCGTTCGTCTACGCCTGGTTCGTCTTCGTGGCTTCATCTTCTTCATGGACTCGTTCTTCTTCCTAGCGGGATTTCAGGCAAGATGACCGTCACCTTGGATCTCATTACTATCATTGCTATGCTAGTTGCTTTGTTCTATCGCTATGTTGCGCTACCTATCATTTGCTCTTCTAGCCTCCCAAATTGCCATGATACCACCTCTAACCTTTGTCACCCTTCCTAGCAAACCGTTGTTTGGCTATGTTACCGCTTTGCTCAGCTCTTCTTATAGCGTTGCTAGTTGCAGGTGAAGATGAAGATTGCTCCTTGTTGGATTATGTTATGTTGGGATATCACAATATTTCTTATTTAATTAATACATCTATATACTTGGTAAAGGGTGGAAGGCTCGGCTTTATGCCTGGCGTTTTGTTCCACTCTTGCCGCCCTAGTTTCGGTCATACCGGTGTTATGTTCCGTGATTTTTCGTCCCTTACGCGGTTGGGTGATTTATGGGACCCCCTTGACAGTTCGCTTTGAATAAAAACTCTTCCAGCAAGGCCCAACCTTGGTTTTACATTTGCCCCACCTAGCCTTTTTCCCTTGGGAGTCGCGCATCCCGAGGGTCATCTTTATTTTAACCCCCCCCCCCCCCCGGGGGCCAGTGCTTCTCTAAGTGTTGGTCCGAACCGAGCTACCTGCGGGGCCACCTCGGGGAAACTTGAGGGCTGGTTTTACTCGTAGCTAGTCTTATCCGGTGTTGCCCTGAGAACAAGATATGTGCAGCTCCTATCGGGATTGTCGGCACATCGGGCGGCTTTACTGGTCTTGTTTTACCATTGTCGAAATGTCTTGTAAACCGGGATTCCGAGACAGATCGGGTCTTCCCGGGAGAAGGATTATCCTTTGTTGACCGTGAGAGCTTATAATGGGCTTAGTTGGGACACCCCTGCAGGGTATAAACTTTCGAGAGCCGTGCCCGCGGTTATGTGGCAGATGGGAATTTGTTAATGTCCGGTTGTAGAGAACTTGACACTTGACTTAAATAAAACGCATCAACCGCGTGTGTAGCCGTGATGGTCTCTTCTCGGCGGAGTCCGGGAAGTGAACACGGTTTCTGGGTTATGTTTGACGTAAGTAGGAGTTCATGATCACTTCTTGATCATTTACTAGTTTACGACCGTTCTTTGCTTCTCTTCTCGCTCTTATTTGCGTAAGTTAGCCACCATACTTGCTTAGTCGCTGCTGCAACCTCACCACTTTACCCCTTCCTTACCCATTAAGCTTTGCTAGTCTTGATACCCATGGTAATGGGATTGCTGAGTCCTCGTGGCTCACAGATTACTACAACACCAGTTGCAGGTACCGGTTTGCGATGTTCATGACGCGAGAGCGATGTTACTTGTTTTGGAGTTCTTCTTCTGCTTCTTCTTCGATCAGGGGATAGGTTCGAGGTCGGCAGCCTGGGCTAGCAGGGTGGATGTCGTTTGAGTTTCTGTTTCTGTTCATCCATAGTCGGATGTTGATCTTATGTATGATGTATTGATGTATACTTGCGGCATTTGTATGCCTTGTATGTATCCCCATCTATTATGTAATGTTGATATAATGATATCCACCTTGCAAAAGCGTGTCAATATGCGGTTCTATCCTTGGTGGGACCTTCGAGTCTCTTTAGGATAGTATCGCATATTGGGCGTGACAGTTGGCTCCGTGATGCTCATGAGCTTTATGAGTTCCAATTAGTTTCCTAGTATTTCTATCATAATCATTTGCCAATATAGAGACATATCACTGCAGAAGGTTTCTTCTTAAAAGGAAAATTAAAGACACACCCCTTCGGTTGGAATGAGTACAAGCTAGGTATATCACATATGCACCATAATAATTTCAAAAGGGGTGCAAAAATATGCATCCAGCATAGAACATAAATCCCTGTGTATAAGGGAAAAAAGTAGTTTGCATATAAGGATATAATACATGAACGGACATAATTGTGTTTGTGTGTGTGTGCATGCGTGTGTCTCCAATAATTATTCTAGTAACATAACCTAATAATTAACATATTAACAACACTATTGCTTGAAGGGTCCAATCAAAAGCTCCCAATTATTTTAGTCTGCCAAGTAATCTCTCTGTGTTGCAATCTTCAAGCATATTTTATAACCAACTTATTTATTGATAATGAGAAAGAAGAACTACCTGAGCAGCTGAGAGGAGGGCTTGTATACACTAAAATCCAATCTTGTCCTGTGAGGGGATATTCAGCATACATGTCCACTGAAGCTACAATGCCAATGATCTGTTGTGATACAGTTCCTGAAATTTATGATACGCTATAAAATCATTTTGAGTAGTAGGCAACCATGCCATAACTGAATCTATCAGCAAGCAAAAGTCACATTCCAATTTTGAAGTAAGCATACAGTTTCCAAGTTAAATGCTAACATACTGTATGAACCGGAGAGAATAGATCTCAAGTGATTAAATAAGCAATAGATACAAAATCTGTACTCTGAGGCTGAACTTACGTAGAAACTTAATAACTAAACTATATATGTAAGCTAGTAATTGCTCCCATAAACTGAAAAGGAAAGACTGCTAGTAAAAAGAGCCAACAAGACAACCAATATGCCCAAGCTCCAGAAAAAAGAAATAACCCAAATACACCGCCAAAGCAAATAAAAAATGACAGGATAAAAAGAATGATCAACCTGAACAGATCGTAGGAAAGACAAAAAGTCTCAAATTATTTGTTCTTCCAGAGTTGAATTACTCCTTCCAAAGCAAATGGTCAAGATAGCTGTAGGAAGGAACACCCAAAAATGGTGCGCCCCCTCCCACGACGGAGCCTGACGAAAGTGGCCGGTGGGCATCAGCGGCAGGGCCGAGCCATCTTCCTTGCTGGCTCTGTCTTCCCCATCTTCCTCCCTGGCTCTAATTAAGGCATCCAAAGAAGCAAGTAGCTAACATTAGTTGATAGAGCCTTGGAATTGGGCCACAAGATCATGGCAAAATAACAGGAGCACATCATTTCTTGTGGTTTGCATGGTCTCTCAAACTTTTCATGGCTGGTTTGCTATTACTTCCAATTTTGCTTGTACTGTATTAAATAAGCCCTATTAAAGCATACCAAAGATGGTTTTCTATGCAAAATAAATAGACCAAAAATGAATGAAGCAAAAAAATATGCAGATGAAACCTTTCAATAATGAACTAATTCCTAGTTTAACCGAAAGGCATTACCGTACGTGAGAACAAATATTGTGAGTGAGCACTAACAAGAAAATTCAGCAGTGCATTATGCCATAGTTTCCTATGATCTAAACCGGTTGGAGACACGAATTGTTAATGCATCTTCCTTTGATCAAGAACTGGCTGGAGACACAAAGTATTAATATTTTACTTATAATATGAGCAAGAACAGAGCCAAAACTAAGTCCCTAAGGAAATGCAGTATTATCTTTATGCTAAATATACATTTCAAACACATGTCAAATAAACTGGATTTGAGATAGTGTCAAATGTATCCCGCCGGTAACGAGCGCCATGGAGGGACAGAGAAAAAAAACGTGCGCTTGGCCATGGAGGCAGTAAGGGCGCGGTGAGAGGCGGAGACGGGCGGCAGACCTACTTTATCTTCCCGGCGGCTGCACCCCGGCACGACCGGAGCGCAGCCATTTGGTAGGTGTTAGCGTCTTATCATCAACAGAAAGCAGCAGCAATGTGGGATTCTTATAAAAGAACCAAGACACAGTCAGCATTACATGCCAGTTCCGTGCCAAATCAAGCGCACTAATACCTGCAAGCATGCACTGTGGCACCAGCATAATTTTCTCTTGCATGTAAAGCATATTTAATATTCGTTGGTAACTCCGAACCTGAATACCACCATCTTCACCAAATTTCCCATGTATCACTGGGAAGACAATGTCAACGTTGGCAGCAAGATGCTCTGCGAATTCAGACAGGGAGCCGAATTCTTGTGCTAGACTGTAGAAGGTGAAGTTTAGAACTGAACAATTTGATATGGACTAAACATTAGCAAGGAAGAGAAATAAACCATGGCAGTAAGCTCACCTTTCAAGCTTGAAATCAAAGTCTGAAGGGGTGTTGGAATACAGCTGTGGAGTAGGAACATAAGAGACTGTCCTTTTACAAACAGAGTGCTCCAATCAATAAAATACTACCTTTTATCCATGAGGGTATCCCAATCAAACCAAACAGAGTAGGCAATTGTTTAATCAGAATTCAACCAAGGGAATTATTGTATGACCATGTGTAGAGAGAAATGAAAGTGGGTTCAGATAATGCATCTGCAGATTCAGTTCAGACAAACTAACTAACACCACAAGTAAGCAGCGAATGACAGAATATTCAGCTAAGGAATGTTATTGAATGATTTCAGACAAGCGAATTCAGTACAGTCAAACTATTACTCCGGCCGAGTGTCAAAAACGCTCTTATATTATGGGACGGATGGAGTATATGATTATCAGATTATTTATAAAGAAATCAAAGCGGGATCCTCTGATAATGCATCGCCAGATTCAGTTCAGATAAACGCATTAGCAACACAGCAAAGCAGCGAATGACTGAATATTCACTTAAGGAATTAATAAGAGCAGTTAAGCAGATAGGTAGCTCACCTGCGTCGGCAATATTGCGAACTCGTTCATGCCGCAGTCGATGTTGTAGCAGCTCACCAACAAGTCCTCACCCTGCATCCAGCATTCCTCATCAGCGAACCAACAAGCAACCAACAAGCAAGGGCGCGGTGAGAGGCGGAGACGGGCGGGAGACCTACTTTATCTTCCCGGCGGCTGCACCGCACCATGACCGGAGCGCAGTCGCCGCCACCCTTCTCCGGCACGGATCCACCGCTCGTGTGCACTTTCTTTGGCAGCGTCGCCGAAGAGAAAACTGAAGGAGAGGAGGAGGCGTAGTGGAGAGCAGGGAAGGAGGGGAACGGGGCGAGGTGCGGAGGAAGCGGGTGAGGCGTTGGGGATGGGTACGATGGCCAGGGTGCTCCAACCCTACTGCTCCTTCCCCCATCGCCATCCTCCGGTCTCCTTGTCTGCCGCACCCCTCTTCTCCACTCGACAGAGCATCGGGAGCTGGCGAGGGCGGGGTCGAAGACGCGGGAGCAGGAGAGGGGCGAGTGGCAACAGCGACCACGCGCTAGGTCTTCGACGGGAGGAGGAGAGAAGTGGAGGAGAGGAGGCGGCGGCAGCAGGAGAGGAGGAGGCGGCGGCGGCAGGAGAGGCGGAGCCGTCTGCGGTTGGTGGCGGATTAGGTCACGAGCTGGCTTCGTTCTGCTCGCTCACTGCGTTGTGTGGCCTTTATATGTTCAATGCGTGAAATGACGAAAATGCCCCTGAGAGGACATCGATTTTACATGCAGTGGCACAGCGCTATACGGGGCGAATTTACACGCGGCACAGCGCTATACGGGGCGACGTGGATGGCTTCCTCGTGCCTAGCAGTTCTCGAGGGTTTATATGTTCAATACCCAACCCCCTATTTCCGGGGATGTTTCTGCATTGAGGTTTCACCACTTGGGTGAAAGCAACCCATAGACTAACGGCATGAGGGCACGTGTATTAAATTGGGATGTGACGGGGTAGAAACTTATTTGTGGCCGTAGTTTGTTTTGTATTTTTTTTAAACTTGCTTGCTCCTTCACCGTGTGGCTCTAGCCGTTCAAGATGTATGTGTTTCACGTGTTGTGTTAGTTTTCAATTTTGCTTTTCCTTTTTACGTTGTTCTAGCATGCAGTAGGCCAGGTTGTGTCACAGAAAATATATGTATGTGTTCGCATGCCAGAGGACCCACGTAGAATGGTTAAGAAATAAGAGAAAACCGGTGGTTAGCGCTGCGCACGTACGTTCAAATGCAAGGTGACAAAGGTACGTGGTTAAATCAGCTACTGCATGCATGCAGACGAATGGGAACACGCCGCTTGAGTGGACGAGCGGCCAATTGCAACTGCCCGAAGCGGTGATCAGGGGATTGGCACTTGGATCCAACGACAAGATGACAAGGTGCATGCAGTCGAGATGGAACGCGGCGCCTGAGTACGTGACTGGCCAATAATAACTCGCCGAGGCGGTGCCCTGGGGATGCGTGGTTGGGGCCAACGACAACAAGACAAGGAGGTATGTGCGGTCCGGCAGTTGGTTCAGCGACAGCGAACTGTTGGGTAATTTAAAAGTGATTGGGACACCCAGGACAGTCCAGCTTGCCGCTTACTCAGTTCTCATAGATGTTCCAGAGATTGGCACCGCTTGCATGATCTACTCTTGATGCGTCTGTGTTTTTCTTTTGTAAGCCGTGCCGTTTATATGGGTCATTCTACACCTGCCGCTGTTCTACACTTTGTGTTTGGTTTTGTTTCATACTCTCCATCCCTCTGTACACTATAAATGTTGGAAATATGCCCTAGAGGCAATAATAAAATGGTTATTATTATATTTCCTTGTTCATAATAATTGTCTATTATTCATGCTATAATTGTGTTATCCGGAAATCGTAATACATGTGTGAACACATAGACCATAACATGTACCTAGTGAGCCTCTAGTTGACTAGCTCGTTGATCAATAGATGGTTACGGTTTCCTGACCATGGACATTGGATGTCATTGATAACGGGATCACATCATTAGGAGAATGATGTGATGGACAAGACCCAATCCTAAGCATGGCACTAGATCGTGTAGTTCGTTTGCTAAAGCTTTTCTAATGTCAAGTATCATCTCCTTAGACCATGAGATCATGCAACTCCCGGATACCGTAGGAATGCTTTGGGTGTACCAAACGTCACAACGTAACTGGGTGGCTATAAAGGTGCACTACAGGTATCTCTGAAAGTGTCTGTTGGGATGGCACGGATCGAGACTGGGATTTGTCACTCCGTATGACGGAGAGGTATCTCTGGGCCCACTCGGTATTGCATCACCATAATGAGCTCAATGTGACTAAGTAGTTAGTCACGGGATCATGCATTACGGAACGAGTAAAGTGACTTGCCGGTAACGAGATTGAACGAGGTATTGGGATACCAACGATCAAATCTCGGGCAAGTAACGTACCGATTGACAAAGGGATTGCTTGAATCGTCGACATCGTGGTTCATCCGATGAGATCATCGTGGAACATGTGGGAGCCAACATGGGTATCCAGATCCCGCTGTTGGTTATTGACCGGAGAGTTGTCTCGGTCATGTCTACGTGTCTCCCGAACCCGTAGGGTCTACACACTTAAGGTTCGGTGACGATAGAGTTGTAGAGATATTAGTATGCGGTTAACCGAAAGTTTTCCGGAGTCCCAGATGAGATCCCGGACGTCACGAGGAGTTCCGGAATGGTCCGGAGGTAAAGATTTATATATAGGAAGTCCAGTTTCGGCCACCGGGAGAGTTTCAGGGGTCACCGGTATTATACCGGGACCACCGGAAGGGTCCCGGGGGTCCACCGGGTGGGGCCACCTATCCCGGAGGGCCCCATGGGCTGAAGTGGCGTGGGAACCAGCCCCTGGTGGGCTGGTGCGCCCCACCCAAGGGCCCAAGGCGCCTAGGGTTGGAATCTCGCTGCCCCCCGTTGCCCCCCGAGGGGGCATGCGCCCCCTGGTTGGAAACCCTAAGGGGGCCGTTGCCCCCCGAGGGGCCGCCGCCCCCCCTAGATGGGATCTCCAAGGAGGGCATGTGCCCCCCTAGCCCCTATATATAGTGGAGGGGAGGGAGGGCAGCATCACCCTAAGCCCTGGCGCCTCCCTCTCCCTCTCGTGACACCTCTTCCTCCTCCAGTAGCGCTTGGCGAAGCCCTGCTGGAATCTCGCTGCTTCCACCACCACGCCGTCGTGCTGCTGGATCTCCATCAAATTCTCCTTCCCCCTTGCTGGATCAAGAAGGAGGAGACGTCTCCGCTCCGTACGTGTGTTGAACGCGGAGGTGCCGTCCGTTCGGCGCTAGGATCATCGGTGATTTGGATCACGACGAGTACGACTCCATCAACCCCGTTCTCTTGAACGCTTCCGCTCGCGATCTACAAGGGTATGTAGATGCACTCCTCTCTCTCTCTCGTTGCTAGATGACTCCATAGATTGATCTTGGTGATGCGTAGAAATTTTTTAATTTCTGCAACGATCCCCAACAGTGGCATCATGAGCTAGGTCTATGCGTAGTTTCTATGCACGAGTAGAACACAAGTTGTTGTGGGCGTCGATTTTGTCAATTTACTTGCCGTTACTAGTCTTATCTTGATTCGGCGGCATCGTGGGATGAAGCGGCCCGGACCGACCTTACACGTACGCTTACATGAGACAGGTTCCACCGACTGACATGCACTAGTTGCATAAGGTGGCTAGCGGGTGTCTGTCTCTCCCACTTTAGTCGGATCGGATTCGATGAAAAGGGTCCTTATGAAGGGTAAATAGAAATTGGCATATCACGTTGTGGTTTTGGCGTAGGTAAGAAACGTTCTTGCCAAGAAACCTATAGCAGCCACGTAAAAATTTGCAACAACAATTAGAGGACGTCCAACTTGTTTTTGCAGCATATGCCGTGTGATGTGATATGGCCAAAAGGATGTGATGAATGATATATGTGATGTATGAGATTGATCATGTTCTTGTAATAGGAATCACGACTTGCATTTCGATGAGTATGACAACCGGCAGGAGCCATAGGAGTTGTCTTAATTTATTTATGACCTGCGTGTCAACATAAACGTCATGTAATTACTTTACTTTATTGCTAAACCGTTAGCCATAGCAGTAGAAGTAATAGTTGACGAGACAACTTCATGAAGACACGATGACAAGGATCATGATGATGGAGATCATGGTGTCAAGCCGGTGACGATGATGATCATGGCGCCCCGAAGATGGAGATCAAAAGGAGCAAAATGATATTGGCCATATCATGTCACTATTTGATTGCATGTGATGTTTATCATGTTTTACATTTTATTTGCTTAGAACGACGGTAGCATAAATAAGATGATCCCTCACTAAAATTTCAAGAAAGTGTTCCCCCTAACTGTGCACCGTTGCGAAGGTTCGTTGTTCCGAAGCACCATGTGATGATCGGGTGTGATAGGTTCTAACGTTCGCATACAACGGGTGTAAGCCAGATTTACACACGCAATACACTTAGGTTGACATGACGAGCCTAGCATGTACAGACATGGCCTCGGAACACAAGAGACCGAAAGGTCGAACATGAGTCGTATAGCAGATACGATCAACATGAAGATGTTCACCGATGATGACTAGGCCGTCTCACGTGATGATCGGACACGGCCTAGTTGACTCGGATCATGTATCACTTAGATGACTAGAGGGATGTCTTTCTGAGTGGGAGTTCATTAATAATTTGATTAGATGAACTTAATTATCATGAACTTAGTCTAAAATCTTTAGAATATGTCTTGTAGATCAAATGGCCCACGCTAATGTCAACCTCAACTTCAACGCGTTCCTAAAGAAAACCAAGCTGAAAGACGATGGTAGCAACTATACGGACTGGGTCCGGAACTTGAGGATCATCCTCATAGCTGCCAAGAAAGCATATGTCCTTGAAGCACCGCTAGGTGAAGCACCCGTCCCAGCAAACCAAGACGTTATGAACGCCTGGCAAACATGTGTTGATGATTACTCCCTGGTTCAGTGCGGCATGCTTTACAGCTTAGAACCGGGGCTCCAAAAGCGTTTCGAGCAGCACGGAGCATATGAGATGTTCCAAGAGCTGAAAATGATTTTCCAAGCTCATGCCCGGGTCGAGAGATATGAATTCTCCGACAAGTTCTACAGTTGTAAGATGGAGGAGAATAGTTCTGTCAGCGAGCACATACTCAAAATGTCTGGGTTGCACAACCGCTTATCTCAGCTGGGAGTTAATCTCCCGGATGATGCGGTCGTTGACAGAATCCTTCAGTCGCTCCCACCTAGCTACAAGAGCTTTGTGATGAACTTCAATATGCAGGGGATGGAAAAGACCATTCCTGAGGTATATTCAATACTGAAATCAGCGGAGGTGGAGATCAAAAAGGAACATCAAGTGTTGATGGTGAATAAAACCACTAAGTTCAAGAAAGGCAAGGGTAAGAAGAACTTCAAGAAAGACGGCAAGGGAGTTGCCGCGCCCGGTAAGCAAGCTGCCAGGAAGAAGACAAAGAATGGACCCAAGCCTGAGACTGAGTACTTTTATTGCAAGGGAAACGGTCACTGGAAGCGGAACTGCCCCAAGTACTTAGCGGATAAGAAGGCCAGCAATACCAAAGGTATATGTGATATACATGTTACTGATGTGTACCTAACCAGCGCTCGTAGTAGCTCCTGGGTATTTGATACCGGTGCGGTTGCTCATATTTGTAACTCAAAGCAGGAGCTGCGGAATAAGCGGAGACTGGCGAAGGACGAGGTGACGATGCGCGCCGGGAATGGTTCCAAGGTCGATGTGATCGCCGTCGGCACGCTACCTCTACATTTACCTACGGGGTTAGTTTTAAACCTCAATAATAATTTATTTAGTGCCAGCTTTGAGCATGAACATTGTATCTGGATCTCGTTTGATGCGAGATGGCTACTCATTTAAATCCAAGAATAATGGTTGTTCTATTTATATGAGAGATATGTTTTATGGTCATGCCCCGCTGGTCAATGGTTTATTCTTAATGAATCTCGAACATGATGTTACACATATTCATAGTCTGAATGCCAAGAAATGTAAGGTTGATAATGATAGTCCCACATACTTGTGGCACTGCCGCCTTGGTCACATTGGTGTCAAACGTATGAAGAAACTCCATGCAGATGGACTTTTGGAGTCTCTTGATTATGAATCATTTGACACGTGCGAACCATGCCTCATGGGCAAAATGACCAAGACTCCGTTCTTCGGAACAATGGAGCGAGCAACCAACTTATTGGAAATCATACATACTAATGTGTGCGGTCCAATGAGCGTTGAGGCTCGCGGTGGCTATCGTTATGTTCTCACCCTCACTGATGACTTGAGTAGATATGGTATGTCTACTTAATGAAACACAAGTCTGAGACCTTTGAAAAGTTCAAGGAATTTCAGAGTGAGGTTGAGAATCAACGTGACAGGAAAATAAAGTTCTTACGATTAGATCATGGAGGGGAATATTTGAGTCACGAATTTGGCACACACTTAAGGAAATGTGGAATTGTTTCACAACTCACGCCGCCTGGAACACCTCAGCGTAATGG
Organism: Triticum aestivum; assembly: GCF_018294505.1. NCBI lineage: Eukaryota > Viridiplantae > Streptophyta > Magnoliopsida > Poales > Poaceae > Triticum > Triticum aestivum. Next base: position 491,213,016 of record NC_057799.1, on the reverse strand, counting down.
TGTGTCCGAACGTCGCAATCGCACTCTATTGGATATGGTGCGATCTATGATGTCTCTTACCGATCTACCGCTATCATTCCGGGGTTATGCTTTAGAGACTGCCGCATTCACTTTAAATAGGGCTCCGTCGAAATCCGTTGAGACGACACCGTATGAATTATGGTTTGGAAAGAAACCTAAGCTGTCGTTTCTTAAAGTTTGGGGATGCGATGCTTATGTCAAGAAACTTCAACCTGAAAAGCTCGAACCCAAGTCGGAAAAATGCGTCTTCATAGGATACCCTAAGGAAACCATTGGGTATACCTTCTACCTCAGATCCGAAGGCAATATCTTCGTTGCCAAGAACGGGTCCTTTCCGGAGAAAGAGTTTCTCTCAAAAGAAGTAAGTGGGAGGAAAGTGGAACTTGATGAGATGACCCCTCTCGAACCAGAAAGTAGCGCATCACAAGAAAATATTTCTGTGGTGCATGCACCGACTAGAGAGGAAGTTAATGATGACGATCATGATCAAGTTACCACTGAACTTCGTAGGTCCACAAGGACACGTTCCACACCAGAGTGGTACGGCAACCCTGTCATGAAAATCATGTTGTTGGACAACGGTGAACCTTCGAACTATGAAGAAGCAATGGCTGGCCCAGATTCCAACAAATGGGTTGAAGCCATGCAATCCGAGATAGGATCCATGTATGAAAACGAAGTATGGACTTTGACAGACTTGCCCGATAATCGGCGAGCGATAGAAAATAAATGGATATTTAAGAAGAAGACGGACGCGGATGGAAATGTTACCATCTATAAAGCTCGACTTGTCGCTAAGGGTTATCGACAAGTTCAAGGAGTTGACTACGATGAGACCTTCTCACCCGTAGCGAAGCTGAAATCCGTCCGAATCATTTTAGCAATTGCCGCATTCTACGATTATGAGATATGGCAAATGGACATCAAAACGGCATTCCTTAACGGCTTCCTTAAGGAAGAATTGTATATGATGCAGCCGGAAGGTTTTGTCGATCCTAAGAATGCTGACAAGGTATGCAAGCTCTAGCGCTCAATCTATGGGCTGGTGCAGGCATCTCGGAGTTGGAACATTCGCTTTGATGAGATGATCAAAGAGTTTGGGTTTACACAGACTTATGGAGAAGCCTGTGTTTACAAGAAAGTGAGTGGGAGCTCCGTAGCATTTCTCATATTATATGTTGATGGGAAATGATATAGAATTCTTGGAAAGCATAAAGGCCTACTTGAATAAGTGTTTTTCAATGAAGGACCTTGGAGAAGCAGCTTACATATTAGGCATCAAGATCTATAGAGATAGATCGAGACGCCTCATAGGTCTTTCACAAGGCACTTACCTTGACAAGATATTGAAGAAGTTCAATATGGATCAGTCCAAGAAGGGGTTCTTGCCTGTATTGCAAGGTGTGAGATTAAGCATGGCTCAATGCCCGACCACGGCAGAAGATAGAGAAAAGATGAGTGTCATCCCCTATGCCTCGGCCATAGGGTCTATTATGCATGCCATGCTGTGTACCAGACCTGATGTAAACCTTGCCGTAAGTTTGGTAGGAAGGTACCAAAGTAATCCCGGCATGGAACACTGGACAGCGGTCAAGAACATCCTCAAGTACCTGAAAAGGACTAAGGATATGTTTCTCGTCTATGGAGGTGACGAAGAGCTCGTCGTAAAGGGTTACGTCGATGCTAGCTTCGACACAGATCTGGATGACTCTAAGTCACAAACCGGATACGTGTATATTTTGAATGGTGGGGCAGTCAGCTGGTGCAATTGCAAGCAAAGCGTCGTGGCGGGATCTACATGTGAAGCGGAGTACATGGCAGCCTCGGAGGCAGCACATGAAGCAATATGGATGAAGGAGTTCATTGCCAACCTAGGAGTTATTCCCAATGCATCGGGGCCGATAACTCTCTTCTGTGACAACACTGGAGCTATTGCCCTTGCCAAGGAGCCCAATTTTCACAAGAAGACCAGGCACATCAAGCGTCGCTTCAACTCCATTCGTGAAAATGTTCAAAATGGAGACATAGATATTTGTAAAGTGCATACGGATTTGAATGTCGCAGATCCGTTTACTAAACCTCTTCCACGGGCGAAACATGATCAACACCAGAACTCTATGGGCGTACGATTCATCACAATGTAACTAGATTATTGACTCTAGTGCAAGTGGGAGACTATTGGAAATATGCCCTAGAGGCAATAATAAAATGGTTATTATTATATTTCCTTGTTCATGATAATTGTCTATTGTTCATGCTATAATTGTGTTATCCGGAAATCGTAATACATGTGTGAACACATAGACCATAACATGTCCCTAGTGAGCCTCTAGTTGACTAGCTCGTTGATCAATAGATGGTTACGGTTTCCTGACCATGGACATTGGATGTCATTGATAACGGGATCACATCATTAGGAGAATGATGTGATGGACAAGACCCAATCCTAAGCATGGCACTAGACCGTGTAGTTCGTTTGCTAAAGCTTTTCTAATGTCAAGTATCATCTCCTTAGACCATGAGATCGTGCAACTCCCGGATACCGTAGGAATGCTTTGGGTGTACCAAACGTCACAACATAACTGGGTGGCTATAAAGGTGCACTACAGGTATCTCCGAAAGTGTCTGTTGGGTTGGCACGGATCGAGACTGAGATTTGTCACTCCGTATGACGGAGAGGTATCTCTGGGCCCACTCGGTATTGCATCATCATAATGAGCTCAATGTGACTAAGTAGTTAGTCACGGGATCATGCATTACGGAACGAGTAAAGTGACTTGCCGGTAACGAGATTGAACGAGGTATTGGGATACCGATGATCGAATCTCGGGCAAGTAACGTACCGATTGACAAAGGGAATTGTATACGGGATTGCTTGAATCGTCGACATCGTGGTTCATCCGATGAGATCATCGTGGAACATGTGGGAGCCAACATGGGTATCCAGATCCCGCTGTTGGTTATTAACCGGAGAGTTGTCTCGGTCATGTCTACGTGTCTCCCGAACCCGTAGGGTCTACACACTTAAGGTTCGGTGACGATAGAGTTGTAGAGATATTAGTATGCGGTTAACCGAAAGTTTTCCGGAATCCCAGATGAGATCCCGGACGTCACGAGGAGTTCCGGAATGGTCCGGAGGTAAAGATTTATATATAGGAAGTCCAGTTTCGGCCACCGGGAGAGTTTCAGGGGTCACCGGTATTATACCGGGACCACCGGAAGGGTCCCGGGGGTCCACCGGGTGGGGCCACCTATCCCGGAGGGCCCCATGGGCTGAAGTGGCGTGGGAACCAGCCCCTGGTGGGCTGGTGCGCCCCACCCAAGGGCCCAAGGCGCCTAGGGTTGGAAACCCTAGGGGGCCGTTGCCCCCCGAGGGGGCATGCGCCCCCTGGTTGGAAACCCTAAGGGGGTCGTTGCCCCCGAGGGGCCACCGCCCCCCTCTAGATGGGATCTCCAAGGGGGGCATGCGCCCCCCTAGCCCCTATATACAGTGGAGGGGAGGGAGGGCAGCCGCACCCTAAGCCCTGGCGCCTCCCTCTCCCTCCCGTGACACCTCTTCCTCCTCCAGTAGCGCTTGGCGAAGCCCTGCTGGAATCCCGCTGCTTCCACCACCACGCCGTCGTGCTGCTGGATCTCCATCAACTTCTCCTTCCCCCTTGCTGGATCAAGAAGGAGGAGACGTCTCCGCTCCGTACGTGTGTTGAACGCGGAGGTGCCGTCCGTTCGGCGCTAGGATCATTGGTGATTTGGATCACGATGAGTACGACTCCATCAACCCCGTTCTCTTGAACGCTTCCGCTTGCGATCTACAAGGGTATGTAGATGCACTCCTCTCTCTCTCATTGCTAGATGACTCCATAGATTGATCTTGGTGATGCGTAGAAAAAATTTAATTTCTGCAACGATCCCCAACAATAAATAGGTGTTCTTTCTTCCCGTACTTCGCCTACATTATTTGGTTCGTTTCTTTCTTCTTGTTTATACTAGCTCCATGGTTCGTTCTTCCTGCTGTCGTAATGGGCCGCGACGTCGGCCTCCTCGGCTGCGTGGAGTTGTCGTTGGTCGTCGTCCTCCTGCTCCGCCCGGTGTTGGCACTGCAGCAGCGAGCACGAGGCCATGCAGTGGTTCACGCAGCGCGCGGCGGCGGTGTAGGTGTCTCGCAGTTCTACCGCTGGCGGTGGGCATCGGCACAGCTCTCGTGTGATCGAGGCTGTGCGCGGCTAGCTAGGCCAAGCTCACAACGTGATGGCGGGTTGCGCGTGCGCGCGGTGACCATGACTGGCGACGTGCGGTTTGGATGCAACATGTAGCAGCGGGCAGTACTGGAAGCGGGGATGTTTCCAACCTCTCCTATCCCTCTTCTGATGTGGAGAATGGCGGCTCGGCACGGGACGCGACAGTGCGGCCACCGGCGCCCTGCATCCTCCACCGGTGTCTCATGTACGTGCCCCTAGCCCCCTTCCTCCTACTATCTTCACTGCCTCCACTGCAGTCGATGGATGTCCACATGCCAGACAACGGGCACAGCAGCGACCATGGTCAGACCCGCGACTCCCGCCCTGCCAGTCGTAGACACTTCTTCTTGTGGCTTACTGCTTCCCCTGCAGATGGAGCTCAAGTGCTCAACGTGGAGGAGCTCGCCATGGGCTAAGCATCATTCTGGGCGCAGCTGACCGCCTCGCGCGACGATTGCTCCGACGCAAGCCAAGTGTTCGGCGTAATGTCTGAATGGCTGCAGGCAAAAATATTCAGCTCAGTCCGGACATTGTGTTGCTATATACTCCCTCCATTCCCTTATACATGGCCACAAACTCAAATTACAGGTACCTAGGTTAAATTTAATGACTACTTTGCAAGACAACTTTTCTTCTTGTTAACTGGGATCATTAATACGCCTGCATGCATGCAAGGAAGGAATGAGAAGGAAGTAGCACAATATCATTATGACTACATGCATGCAAGTATTAAACAAGTTGCTACTATGAGAAAACATCATTAAATTTTGCCTCGGTTACTGTTAGTGGCCTTGTATAGATGCAAAATGTATTTTTCATAGTGGCCTTGTATAAGGGAATGGAGGGAGTACTTGTGTTCTTCCTTGATGCTTACATTTTGTACGAGCAATCTCTCTCTCCCTCACTTTTGGGCGGCACAATCTTTGTGAATTCAGAAGCTTGCAGGAGCATCAGTTGAATCATTTGGCGCTAAAGCTAAAGCTTGTGGAACTCTTTCTGTGCTGGCCTCACTGTCGAATAAAGGTATCATTCGTCAAAGTTATGTTTATCTGTTTTCCAATATTTTTTAAATAAAAACTAATAAGTGTTGCAAGATCATGGCTGCTAAGAGGTTATTCTAAAAACTAGGCATTTTGAATAGTGAGATGGTCTTTAATTTTCAGTGTTAAGTAAAGATTTAGATATTCAGTCAAGTTGCTTGAAAGCTGGGTGTAATGCATTTCTGATTGAAAGCAGGGCATCTTGAATAGAATGGGACGCTTTTCCGTTTTCTTAGTGTCAAGTAAGCATTCGATTAGATGGGTATAGTACATTTCTGATTAACTACTGGCAAACCGTAAGAGTTGAGCAGAAAATAGTACATAAACTTAATTCCACACTTTAATATCCAACCAAAGTACAGCCTGGTCTTTTGCTGAAAGTGTTGTTGTTCAGTAAAATCGTTCTTTGGTACAATAATGTAATTCCACGCTTTCATATATATTCAACCAAAGTACACCTTGATCTTTTGCTGCAAGTGCTATTGTTCAGTAAAATCGTTCTTTAGTATAATGCGGCAAAATCTCGATACACTGATGGTAGATCCCGTAATCGTGTACCTGCCAAATATATAACTCATTCCATTTATACATAGAGTACCTTTGTGGTACCATGTTAAATAAGGGTGGCCATTTTTGTATGACAGACAGTTGAGTGAAAATTTGATATGGATTCACATCAGAACTCATGTAACGTAAGTGATTTCTTCTAATTATTTTGTGCAAATATCTTATGATCTTCTTTTTTCCGTGTTATCATTGGTCAGTTTACAACGATCAAAATCCCTCCCCTTGTCGTGCTTCCACTATCTTCTGTAAGAACCTTGAATTACTTTATTTCATGGTTTGGGTTGTGAATGAATTTGGAAGGATCACAAAGTAGTCTTTAGTTCAGTTTGTCCATTTATAGTGTTGATGCATCTAGCTACTTGTTCCTTTCTTTTGCTGTAAAATGAAATAGCATTTTTATTGTCATTGAATTCTTCAAGATATTTAATGATGTGATCTGAAACTTACAGTTTTGTTCTGTTATGGAGAGTTGGGGAGTTTTAGGGATAAAATCAGCCACGCTGCTCCAAACAAGCGAACAGAGAAATCAGGTAGCATGTAACATCTCATTATGCTCCTGTCAACGAAATAAGTAGCATGTATATAACATCTCTTCATACTCTTCTCAATGAATTAACTTTAGATTTGACAGTAGTTTCTATTGAACATTTGTTCAACTTCTTTGTTTCTTTTCAGTGTAAACTATAATAGAGGAGTATATCACACAAATGCTATGTGGGAAGAGGTATTTACAATTGAAAATATCAAGGCAATTTACTAACAGCGCATCATTACTTGCCTTATTATGACTGTACAATTTCACACACATATCTTCTATATTGAATCACAGCCGATTGAAAAAAAAGGTATGTCAACTCAGCAACACCTCACACAACATCACAAATTTCCTTAGCAACATCGAATCAATTTCACAGCAATGAATCAACAGGGCGCGGCGTGTCGCCGCGCGGGCATAGCTAGTCTCTATACTATACTGCCAGTAAAATAAATACCTACCCATGCACACAAGCAAGCGTGCAAGCGGCTTTGGAGTTTGGATGCTCACCTATGCTGTGCTTGCTGCCTAGCTAGTCTATTTTGTGTGGCAACGTACGCTAGCTTCATCCACCCATGGATCACGTGTCCAGCAGTTGTGGTCGTAAAACAACTTTTGACCGGCCGTCGCCCGGTCAGAACAGAGGTACTCTATGGTTGCGACTTTGCACGCGCGGGTGCAGGCGCCGGCTTGGCTCCCGGAAACGGCCGATTCCTGCGTTTCCGCTCAGCCTGGCTGGGAGCTCGATTTTGCATCAGTCGGGCCTGGCCCAATGAGACGTGCAGCCTACTAAACATGTAGAAAGTTGCATGGTGGATGCGATGCAGGTGCAAAACGAGAAACCAAACACGCCCTATATGATTGTACAAGATGATGATGTTTCCTTTCCGGATAATAGGGTGTTTGATTTGATTTGATGGCACGTGAAGAAAGGATAGGATACATGAGTGGGAAGTTCTGGTGCCCCCCCTTTTTTTTTAAATAATAATCAAAAACCATGTTTAAAAGTTTCAAATAATTCTGTGGAAACTTGTATGTGTTCACCGTGAAACCATGTTTAGAAGTTCCAAAAAAAAAATATCAAAAATGTAATTTGTCAGCTGTAAAAAAAATTCTGGCCCAACAACAAAAAGATGAAGCCCATTCAAAAATACATATTTGTATTTTTTTAGTACGCCACGTGTGAAGTGAAATGATATGAAATTTTGCAGGTACATAATACATGTGTGTGTGTGTGTTTACAAAAAAAACAGTTCGTGTTGCGTTGTAGAACATTTTTTTGGAAATGGGCACCAAGGTGCCCATCCACCATTGGTAATTTTCGTAGGACACACACCCAAGCTCACTCTCAACCGTTCTGTCCCTGTCTTCTTCGCTTGCCACCGTAAGACGTCGACATGTTCGGCTTCGGCAATGGCTTCTCCTTCGAGGCCAACAACAGTGAATGGGATGTTCTCATGATGGAATCAGACGTGGATCTCGTCATCTGCTTGAGATCCACGCCCTCCCTGGTTGCCTGTCAGGGCTCCTCCAGCCCGTGCCCGACCTTGTTGGTGTTGGAAAACGCAGTAATTTCAAAAAAAATCTAAGCACACGCAAGATCCATCTAGGTGATGCATAGCAACAAGAGGGGAGAGTGTACTCCACGTACCCTTGTAGACCGAAATCAGAAGCGTTATGACAACGCAGTTGATGTAGTCGTATGTCTTCACGATCCGAGTACCGAAAGTACGGCACCTCCGCGATCTGCACACGTTCGCCTCGGTGACGTCCCACGAACTCTCGATCCAGCTGGGTGTCGAGGGAGAGCTTCGTCAGCACGACGGCGTGATGACGGTGATGCTGAAGTTACCGACGCAGGGCTTCGCCTAAGCACTACAATGATATGACCGAGGTGGAATCTGTGGAGGGGGGCACCGCACACGGCTAAGACAGCTGTCAACTTGTGTGTCTATGGGGTGCCCCCTCCCTCGTATATAAAGAAGGGGAGGAGGAGGCCGGCCGGCCCTAGGGGGCGCGCCAAGGGAGGAGGAATCCTCCTCCTAGTAGGAGTAGGATTCCTCCTTTCCTAGTCCTACTAGGAGGGGGAAGGAAGGAGAGGGGGAGGGAGAGGGAAAGAGGGGTCGCGCCCCCTCCCCTAGTCCAATTCGGACTCCCTTGGGGGGGGCGCCACCTCCTAGCTGCTGCCCTCTCTCTCCCCTAAAGCCCACTAAGGGCCCAATAACTTCTCGGGGGGGCTTCCGATAACCCTTCGGCACCTCCGGCACTCCGGTTTATCCGAAACCTCCCGGAACACTTCCGGTGTCCGAACATAGCCGTCCAATATATCAATCTTTATGTCTCGACCATTTCGAGACTCCTCGTCATGTCCGTGATCGCATCCGGGACTCCGAACTAACTTCGGTACATCAAAACACATAAACTCATATTACCGATCGTCACCGAACGTTAAGCGTGCGGACCCTACGGGTTCGACAACTATGTAGACATGACCGAGACTCGTCTCCGATCAATAACCAATAGCGGAACCTGGATGCTCATATTGGTTCCTACATATTCTACAAAGATCTTTATCAGTCAAACCGCATAACAACATACGTTGTTCCCTTTGTCATCGGTATGTTACTTGCCCGAGATTCGATCGTCGGTATCTCAATACCTAGTTCAATCTCGTCACCGGCAAGTCTCTTTACTCGTTCCGTAATGCATCATCCCGTAACTAACTCATTAGTCACATTGCTTGCAAGTCTTATAGTGATGTGCATTACCGAGAGGGCCCAGAGATACCTCTCCGACAATCGGAGTGACAAATCCTAATCTCGATCTATGCCAACCCAACAAACACCATTGGAGACACATGTAGAGCATGTATATAATCACCCAGTTACGTTGTGACATTTGATAGCACACTAAGTGTTCCTCCGGTATTCGGGAGTTGCATAATTTCATAGTCATAGGAACATGTATAAGTCATAAAGAAAGCAATAGCAACAAACTAAACGATCAAGTGCTAAGCTAACGGAATGGGTCAAGTCAATCACATCATTCTCTAATGATGTGATCCCGTTAATCAAATGACAACTCATGTCTATGGCTAGGAAACTTAACCATCTTTGATTCAACGAGCTAGTCAAGTAGAGGCATACTAGTGACACTCTGTTTGTCTATGTATTCACACATGTACTAAGTTTCCATTTAATACAATTCTAGCATGAATAATAAACATTTATCATGATATAAGGAAATATAAATAACAACTTTATTATTGCCTCTAGGGAATATTTCCTTTAGTCTCCCACTTGCACTAGAGCCAATAATCTAGATTACACAGTAATGATTCTAACACCCATGGAGTCTTGGTGCTGATCATGTTTTGCTCATCAGAGAGGCTTAGTCAACGGGTCTGCAATATTCAGATCTGTATGTATCTTGCAAATCTCTATGTCTCCCTCCTTGACTTGATCGCGGATGGAATTGAAGTGTCTCTTGATGTGCTTGGTTCTCTTGTGAAATCTGGATTCCTTTGCCAAGGCAATTGCACCAGTATTGTCACAAAAGATTTTCATTGGACCCGATGCACTAGGTATGACACCTAGATCGGATATGAACTCCTTCATCCAGACTCCTTCATTTGCTGCTTCCGAAGCAGCTATGTACTCCGCTTCACACGTAGATCCCGCCACGACGCTTTGCTTATAATTGCACCAACTTACAGCTCCACCATTCAATATAAACACGTATCCGGTTTGTGACTTAGAGTCATCCGGATCAGTGTCAGAGCTTGCATTGATGTAACCATTTACGACGAGCTCTTTGTCACCTCCATAAACGAGAAACATATCCGTAGTCCTTTTCAGGTATTTCAGGATGTTCTTGACCGTTGTCCAGTGATCCACTCCTGGATTACTTTGGTACCTCCCTGCTAAGCTAATAGCAAGGCACACATCAGGTCTGGTACACAGCATTGCATACATGATAGAACATATGGCTGAAGCATAGGGAATGACTTTCATTTTCTCTCTATCTTCTACAGTGGTCGGGCATTGAGTCTGACTCAATTTCACACCTTGTAACACAGGCAAGAACCGTTTCTTTGCTTGATCCATTTTGAACTTCTTCAAAACTTTATCAAGGTATGTGCTTTGTGAAAGTCCAATTAAGCGTCTTGATCTATCTCTATAGATCTTGATGCCTAATATATAAGCAGCTTCACCGAGGTCTTTCATTGAAAAACTCTTATTCAAGTATCCTTTTATGCTATCCAGAAATTCTATATCATTTCCAATCAACAATATGTCATCTACATATAATATTAGAAATGCTACAGAGCTCCCACTCACTTTCTTGTAAATACAGGCTTCTCCAAAAGTCTGTATAAAACCATATGCTTTGATCACACTATCAAAACGTTTATTCCAACTCTGAGATGCTTGCACCAATCCATAAATGGATCGCTGGACTTTGCATACTTTGTTAGCACCCTTTGGATTGATAAAACCTTCGGGTTGCATCATATACAACTCTTCTTCCAGAAATCCATTCAGGAATGCAGTCTTTACATCCATTTGCCAAATTCCATAATCATAAAATGCGGCAATTGCTAACATGATTCGGACGGACTTAAGCATCGCTACGGGTGAGAAGGTCTCATCGTAGTCAACTCCTTGAAATTGTCGAAAACCTTTTGCAACAAGTCGAGCTTTGTAGACAGCAACATTACCATCAGCGTCAGTCTTCTTCTTGAAGACCCATTTATTTTCAATGGCTAGCCGATCATCGGGCAATTCCACCAAAGTCCATACTTTGTTTTCATACATGGATCCTATCTCAGATTTCATGGCCTCAAGCTATTTTGCGGAATCTGGGCTCATCATCGCTTCCTCATAGTTCGCAGGTTCGTCATGGTCTAGTAACATGACTTCCAGAACCGGATTACCGTACCACTCTGGTGCAGAACGTACTCTGGTTAACCTACGAGGTTCGGTAGTAAATTGATCTAAAGTTTCATGATCATCATCATTAACTTCCTCACTAATTGGTGTAGGCATCACTGGAACTGATTTCTGTGATGAACTACTTTCCAAGTCGGGAGAAGGTACAATTACCTCATCAAAGTTCTACTTTCCTCCCACTCACTTCTTTCGAGAGAAACTTGTTCTCTAGAAAGAATCCATTCTTAGCAACAAAGATCTTACCCTCGGATCTATGATAGAAGGTGTACCCAACATTTTCTTTTGGGTATCCTATGAATACACACTTCTCCGATTTGGGTTCGAGCTTATCAGGTTGAAGCTTTTTCACATAAGCATCGCAGTCCCAAACTTTAAGAAACGACAGCTTAGGTTTATTGCTAAACCACAGTTCATACGGTGTCGTCTCAACAGATTTAGAAGGTGCCCTATTTAACGTGAATGCAGCTGTCTCTAATGCATAACCCTAAAACGATAGTGGTAAATCGGTAAGAAACATCATAGATTGCACCATATCTAATAAAGTACGGTTATGACGTTCGGACACACCATTATGCTGTGGTGTTCCAGGTGGCATGAGTTGCGAAACTATTCCACATTGTTCCAAATGAAGACCAAACTCATAACTCAAATATTCACCTCCACGATCATATCATAGAAACCTTATTTTCTTGTTACGATGATTTTCTACTTCACTCTGAAATTCTTTGAACTTTTCAGATGTTTCAGACTTATGTTTCATCAAGTAGATATACCTATATCTGCTTAAATCATCTGTGAAGGTTAGAAAATAATGATACCCACCGCGAGCCTTAACACTCATCGGACCACATACATTAGTATGTATTGTTTCCAATAAGTCAGTTGCTCGCTCCGTTGTTCCGGAGAACGGAGTCTTAATCATCTTGCCCATGAGGCATGGTTCGCAAGCATCAGGTGATTCATAATCAAGTGATTCCAAAAGTCCATCAGCATGGAGTTTCTTCATGCGCTTTACACCAATATGACCTAATCGGCAGTGCCACAAATAAGTTGCACTATCATTATTAACTTTGCATCTTTTGGCTTCAATATTATGAATATGTGTATCACTACGATCGAGATCCAACAAACCATTTTCATTGGGTGTATGACCATAGAAGGTTTTATTCATGTACACAGAACAACAATTATTCTCTAACTTAAATGAATAACCGTATTGCAATAAACATGATCAAATCATATTCATGCTCAACGCAAACACCAAATAACATTTATTTAGGTTCAACACTAATCCCGAAAGTATAGGGAGTGTGCTATGATGGTCATATCAATCTTGGAACTACTTCCAACACACATCGTCACTTCACCCTTAACTAGTTTCTGTTCATTCTGCAACTCCCGTTTCGAGTTACTACTCTTAGCAACTGAATCAGTTTCAAATGCCGAGGGGTTGCTATAAACACTAGTAAAGTACACATAAATAACATGTATATCAAATATACCTTTGTTCACTTTGCCATCCTTCTTATCCGCCAAGTATCAAGGGTAGTTCCACTTCTAGTGACCATTTCCATTGCAGTAGAAGCACTCAGTCTCAGGCTTAGGTCCAGACTTGGGCTTCTTCACTTGAGCAGCAACTTGCTTGCCGTTCTTCTTGAAGTTCCCCTTCTATCCCTTTGCCCTTTTCTTGATACTAGTGGTCTTGTTAACCATCAACACTTGATGCTCTTTCTTGATTTTTACCTTCGTCGATTTCAGCATCGCGAAGAGCTCAGGAATTACTTTCGTCATCCCTTGCATATTATAGTTCATCACGAAGTTCTAGTAACTTGGAGACAGTGACTAGAGAACTTTGTCAATTACTATCTTATCTGGAAGATTAACTCCCACTTGATTCAAGCAATTGTAGTACCCAGACAATCTGAGTGCATGCTCACTGGTTGAGCTATCTCCTCCATCTTGTAGGCAAAGTACTGTCAGAGGTCTCATACCTCTCGACACGAGCATGAGTATGAAATACCAATTTCAACTCTCGGAACATCTCATATTCTCCATGTCGTTCAAAACATTTTTGAAGTCCTGGTTCTAAGCCGTAAAGCATGGTGCACTAAACTATCAAGTAGTCATCATACCGGGCATTGTCAAACGTTCATAACATCTCCATCTGCTCCTGCAATAGGTCTGTCACCTAGCGGTGCATCAAGGACATAATACTTCTGTGCAGCAATGAGGATAATCCTCAGATCACGGAGCTAGTCCGCATCATTGCTACTAACATTTTTCAACTTATTTTTCTCTAGGAAAATATCAAAAATAACGGGAAACTACATCGCGAGCTATGATCTACAACATAGATATGCAAATACTATCAGGACTAAGTTCATGATAAATTAAAATTTAATTAATCATATTACTTAAGAACTCTCACTTAGATAGACATCTCTCTAGTCATCTAAATGATCACGTGATCCAAATCAACTAAACCATGTCCGATCATCACGTGAGATGGAGTAGTTTTCAATGGTGAACATCACTATGTTGATCATATCTACTATATGATTCATGCTCGACCTTTCGGTCTCCATTGTTCTGAGGCCATATCTGCATATGCTAGGCTCGTCAAGTTTAACCCGAATATTCTGCGTGTGCAAAACTGACTTGCACCTGTTGTATGTGAACGTAGAGCTTATCACACTCGATCATCACGTGGTGTCTCGGCACGACAAACTGTCGCAACGGTGCATACTCAGGGAGAACACTTATACCTTGAAATTTAGTGAGAGGTCATCTTATAATGCTACCACCGTACTAAGCAAAATAAGATGCATAAAGGATAAACCTCACATGCAATCAATATAAGTGATATGATATGGCCATCATCATCTTGTGCATTTTGATCTCCATCTCCAAAGCACCGTCATGATCACCGGCGCGACACCTTGATCTCCATCGTAGCATTGTTGTCGTCTTGCCAACTATTGCTTCTACGACTATCGCTACCGCTTAGTGATAAAGTAAAGCAATTACATGGCGATTGCATTTCATACAATAAAGCGACAACCATAAGGCTCCTGCCAGTTGCCGATAACTTTTACAAAACATGATCATCTCATACAACAATCATCATGTCTTGACCATATCACATCACAGCAAGCCCTGCAAAACAAGTTAGATGTCCTCTACTTTGTTGTTGCAAGTTTTACGTGGCTGTTACAGGCTTTAGCAAGAACCGTTCTTACCTACGCATCAAAACCACAACGATTTTTCGTCAAGTGTGATGTTTTAACCTTCAATAAGGACCGGGCGTAGTCACACTCGATTCAACTAAAGTTGGAGAAACAGACACCCACTAGCCACCTGTGTGCGAAGCACGTCGGTAGAACCAGTCTCATGAACGCTATCATGTAATGTCGGCCTGGGCCGCTTCATCCAACAATACCGCCGAATCAAAGTATGACATGCTGGTAAGCAGTATGATTATAATCGCCCACAACTCTTTGTGTTCTACTCGTGCATATAACATCTACGCATAGACCTGGCTCGGATGCCACTGTTGGGAAACACAGTAATTTCAAAAAAAATCCTACGCACACGCAAGATCCATCTAGGTGATGCATAGCAACGAGAGGGGAGAGTGTAGTCCACGTACCCTCGTAGACCGAAAGCGGAAGCGTTATGACAACGCGCTTGATGTAGTCGTACGTCTTCATGATCCGACCGACCCTAGTACCGAAAGTATGACACCTCCGCGATCTGCACACGTTCGGCTCGGTGACGTCCCACGAACTCTCGATCCAGCTGAGTGTCGAGGGCGAGCTTCGTCAGCACGACGGTGTGATGACGGTGATGATGAAGTTACCGACGCAGGGCTTCGCCTAAGCACTACAACGATATGACCGAGGTGGAATCTGTGGAGGGGGGCACCGCACACGGCTAAGACAACTGTCAACTTGTGTGTCTATGGGGTGCCCCCCTCCCCCGTATACAAAGGAGGGGAGGAGGAGGCCGGCTGGCCCTAGGGGGCGCGCCAAGGGAAGAGGAATCCTCCTCCTAGTAGGAGTAGGATTCCTCCTTTCCTAGTCCTACTAGGAGGGAGAAGGAAGGAGAGGGGGAGGCAGAGGGAAAGAGGGGCCGCGCCCCCTCCCCTAGTCCAAT
>NC_057799.1:491195636-491197268 GCF_018294505.1 Triticum aestivum | reverse complement strand
ACCTCCTGGCTGCTGCCCTCTCTCTCCCCTAAAGCCCACTAAGGGCCCAATAACTTCCCAGGGGGGTCCGATAACCCTCCGGCACTCCGGTTTTATCCGAAACCTCCCGGAACACTTCCGGTGTCCGAACATAGCCGTCCAATATATCAATCTTTATGTCTCGACCATTTCGAGACTCCTCGTCATGTCCGTGATCACATCCGAGACTCCAAACTAACTTCGGTACATCAAAACACATAAACTCATAATACCGATCGTCACCGAACGTTAAGCGTGCGGACCCTACGGGTTCGAGAACTATGTAGACATGACCGAGACTCGTCTCCGGTCAATAACCAATAGCGGAACCTGGATGCTCATATTGGTTCCTACATATTCTACGAAGATCTTTATCGGTCAAACCGCATAACAACATACGTTGTTCCCTTTGTCATCGGTATGTTACTTGCCCGAGATTCGATCGTCGGTATCTCAATACCTAGTTCAATCTCGTCACCGGCAAGTCTCTTTACTCGTTCCATAATGCATCATCCCGTAACTAACTCATTAGTCACATTGCTTGCAAGGCTTATAGTGATGTGCATTACCGAGAGGGCCCAGAGATACCTCTCCGACAATCGGAGTGACAAATCCTAATCTCGATCTATGCCAACCCAACAAACACCATCGGAGACACCTGTAGAGCATCTTTATAATCACCCAGTTACGTTGTGACGTTTGATAGCACACTAAGTGTTCCTCCGGTATTCGGGAGTTGCATAATCTCATAGTCATAGGAACATGTATAAGTCATGAAGAAAGCAATAGCAACAAACTAAACGATCGTGCTAAGCTAACGGAATGGGTCAAGTCAATCACATCATTCTCTAATGATGTGATCCCGTTAATCAAATGACAACTCATGTCTATGGCTAGGAAACTTAGCCATGTTTGATTCAACGAGCTAGTCAAGTAGAGGCATACTAGTGGCACTTTGTTTGTCTATGTATTCACACATGTACTAAGTTTCCGGTTAATACAATTCTAGCATGAATAATAAACATTTATCATGATATAAGGAAATATAATAACAACTTTATTATTGCCTCTAGGGCATATTTCCTTCAGTTGGCTCGTCACAGCCCCCCCTGGTGAAGAGCTCGGGTCATCACCTTCGACCCTCGCCTCTCTCGGCGGACGATTGTTGCGTGTCCCAGTAACTCCAATCCAGCGGCGACTCCGTGAGTTAGAGGCACGTACAACATGGGCCAGATCCAGCTACGGCTGTTGCAACTCCACGCTGACCCCCCACCCTTCGATTCCAACAATGTAGACCTGCTCATTCAGACCACCATCCAGAAGGACGCCTACCGTCACCGCCACAAAATGTGAAAGTGTTGTGTCTCATTTTGGAGGCGTCGGGGCGCCTCGCGAAGGAGCAAGCGGCCGTCACCTCCAAAGCCACCCGTTTCGCAAAATAGCAGGCCAGCGCCGCCCGACGTCTTGCTGGGCTCCCCTCCTCGTCCGAGTCCTCCTAGGACGCCTACCCCTCTCCTCGACGCCCACGCATATGTCAACTTCTGCGCGTACTGCCGCCACTCCGGAGACAAAATAGGAAGGGCAGGGCGAAGAAGTGGTGAAATAGCTAGCTGG
>NC_057799.1:491177312-491195399 GCF_018294505.1 Triticum aestivum | reverse complement strand
CCCATGCTTTGCCTCAAGTTTTAGAGGTAAGTGATCATCTTTCATGTGTTTATTCATCCTGTGATGATGATGGTAATATAAATCCTTCGCATTGGTCCCATCCATGCGAGTGATTCTTCTTCCTAAGGTTTAGTCGAGGCTCTCATACATAAACCTTTGTTTTTTATTAATCAAATTAGTGATCAAAAGTAAACTTTTGAAATGCATGTGTGAAATAAGACTGGAGGGGGTAATGGTTATTTGTGGAATGCTTAAAAAGTCATAGAAGAGCATTTTAGCAACATTTTGTTGTTTTGACCCTCTATAGAGTGGACTTGAAAAAAATATCCATATATGAAACAAACAAATACTAAAAATGTCAATTTAATAGTCTTGGATGTTGATCCCTAAAGTACCACTGATGATACCAAGCAATGAAAACTCTAGGACAACCATGAGATGTCAATGCAGGTCGCGCTCGCTCAGTCCCATTTTTATTTTATGAGAGCATCTCCACAGGCATCGGTCTGTGGCCGTGTCTATTGCACCCTCCCCTCTTCTTCACACTCACACTACTCGACAATCTTGTTAATGTAATGTCTCATATCCAGTCGTGCCATCGGACTCGACGGTGCTACGTTTTCTTTGAAGACCTATTGCGGAGGGTGTCATTTTTTTGGGTAGATATTTCATTTCTACGAGGCAATTGTTGCAAAAGATTCCACCTTGCTTGGAACCTCCTTGCATTTTCAAATTTCGAAAATCACCTACGGTGGTAGCTGAGGGAGCACGCTACACTTTGTCCTCGTGGATGGATGAGCATGACGCCGGTCAAAAGGCCTCAAAGGTGGGCCCATCGCCTCTTCAATAGCGGCACGACACGTGTCCCCCTCCATCCTCTTCCAGCTCCGGCCATCGCTCGCCTCGTCAAAAGAAAAGATCCAACCTTTCTCTGCTCTCCGTCTCCGTGCCTCCCTCCCAAGAAGAAGCAGACCCTGAGAGAGCGAGAGAGAGACATGGAATCCTTCCTCCTTGAGTACGCCATGATGGCCGGCAACAACGTCAAGGCGCAGCGCGACCGCCTGCTGCAGCTCCAGCGCCGCCTGCAGCGCCTCCAGGCCGCCACCGCTGAAGACCACAACGCCAAGCTCGGGGTGCTCGCCATGGACCTCTTCAAGGTCTACTACATCGGCCTGGAGTACGGCGCCCGCACGCTCACCACCTGTATCCGCTTCGCTCGCCAGAAAGGCGTTCTCCTCTCCCCGCCCACCATGAATTTCGCCGTCATGAACGACGAGCAGCTCCACGACGCGCTGCTCGCGCAGCAGTTCCCGGCCCGCCCCACCACCCACACCCAGGCCATCGACCGCGCCATGGCCGCCCTCCTGGCCATCAAGCTGTTGGAGGAGCACCTCCTCCCGCGCTGCGTCGAGTGCCTTGTCGGCGGCGAGGCCCCCGTCCCCGGCAGGCCCCGCGACCCATCTCCCGACCCGGTCGCCGCCGACACCACCGAGGGCCTCGCCAACGCCGACCTCTCCGACGACCCGGACGCCACCGCCAAGACCGGAAGCAAGCCCCGTCACGCAGCCAGAGGAGGCGGCGGCGGCGAGGTGGAGAAGGCGCTGGACTACATGTACCGCGCAAACAGGATGGTGAGCCTCGCCGTGAAGCACATCGACGTCTCCGTCGCCGTCCTCTCCCGCTTCCTCGACCCCAAGAAGCTCGCCAGCCTCACCGACTACTGCGACGACCACATCTACATCTCCGAGGTCTGTCTCTGTCCAAATTCCAAACCTTTCGCTTCTCTTCTGACCGTCAGCATGAAAATGACTGCCGAATCCAATTCCTTGGCTTGACTGCAGGAGGGACCCTATCCATCATCCGATTCCGATTGACGACTTCACCTCATCGATCGAGATTCCATTCGAGGCTGTCGACCAAGCGATCCCATCCGTGCATTGCTGATTGAAGCCGTGCTCTCGTTATCAGTCCTTTTATTTTACTGTATCATCATGCAGGCTTGTGGTTTCAGACTTCAGTTCAGTTTGGTCAAATTTATCTGCTGCCATGATCTTCTACTTGTGCCTGATTCCTGGACGGCCGTGGCTATCTATCTTAGCTCCATCTATCAGGGGTAATCAATGTACTAGTGTAATGTTGATCTGCATCTTATCTTATCTGTGGGACAAAAAATCGAATCGAATTGCAGGAGCTACCTTAATTAGCTTCATCTATCGTACTAGTTCAACCTCGTAGCTGCATCTTATTCGTAGACGATCAAATGGAATCGCATGACAAAGTTGGGGTTTTGGACGTGCTACTACTATGTGTTTTGGTAATAATCATGTTCTGGGTTCCCATTTATCTGGGACTGGGATCATCTACCAGGGACAGTTTGCTTGATCTCGCTGTTTATCCAGCATGTCTGGTGACCTTCTGCCTTATGTTATTATGTGTGTTCTTCTGATGTCCCTACTTCTTCTTTTGAATCATTCCGTTGCATTTTTTTGCTGATCTATGGATAGAAGTATAGAACCAGCGTACATGATCTGGAACTTTTTGATTTCAGTTGCATTGTTTTTTCTGGATTAATTTCAGTTGCATTGCTGATCGTCGTAGCCGAGCTCGTATCAGTCGCTTAGTTCATCTATATATGCTCTCTAGTTGATGCAACCTTTTGATATCAGTGCAGTTGGCTCAGATTTACTCTGCTGCATGCTACAAATATGTGTTAAGTTAATTTCTGGACGACCGTGGCTATCTAATTAGCTTCATTGGGGGTAAATGTGGTACGCAGTGTAATGTTGATCTTGGACATGCTACTAGTGTAATGTGGTACGCTATATGTAAGACAATCAAATCAGATCAAATTGCAGTTTTTAGCGCATGTCAAAATTTGGGATTCTGGACATGCTACTAGTATGTGTTTAATCATTTTCTGGGATGGCATTTGCTTTACTATCATAGGATAGAAATCTGGATTGGGTAATGTTGATTTGCATCTTACCTGTGGGACAAATGATCAAATCAAATTGCAGTTTTAGCGCATGTCAAAATTCGAACTTGTGGTTTCAGATCAGTTGGGTCAGATTTATCTGCTGCCATGCTCGTCTATTTGTGTTCAATTAATTCATGGATGGCCGTGGCTATCTATCTTATTCTTAGGTCTTAGCTTCATCAATTAGGGGTAATTAATGTACTACTGTAATCATGTTGATCTGCATATGATCTGTGGCATGTGGAACAATCAAATTGCAGCACTGCATGTCAAAATTGAGACTTTGCACATGCTACGGCTACTACTGTACTTCAATCATGTTCTGCCATGTCATTCGTCTGATCGATTTAGGATGACAATCGATATTCTGCATGGTGTAATAGTATTCTGTTTGGGCCATGTTTATCGATTTATAGTCAGCAAGCACAACAACTCATGACATCCTACATGCCTGTTGTTGATTATCCCATGCATTGTTGATTAGTCGTTTAATTTATTTTTCCAGTCTCGGAAAAAATTAGTCTTTTATTTCATCTACGCTCTCTAGTTAGTGCAACTAGGCAGACTTATGGTTTAAGTTCAGTTCGGTCAGATTAGTTTGCTGCTGCTAATATGTACGTGTGGTTAACTTTTGGATGGCTACAACTATCTAGAGTAATGCTGATCTGCATCTTATTAGTGGGACAACTGAATCGAATAGAATTGCAGCATGTAGCGAATATTGAAATTGAGATTTTGTGCAGCCTATGTTTTAATCATGTTCTGTGATGTCATTTGTTCCAATAGCATTTCAATTTAGGCATTCTGGGCATGCTATTTTTTTAATCTGAATTAATGATATCTGCATCCATCCCTAGTTTGTGAATGGTGTTCTAAATGATTCTCATCTGACCGAGAGGAACTGATGCATCTTATTAGTGGGACAACCTGTTATGACCGGTTTAGCTTATAACCGGAGGAGGCCCATCGGGCAGTAGTTAGGGCTTGGCCCACAAGTTATCTTAGGCTATTTGTATTGAGGTTATAAATACTAGATGTAAAACACTTTTGAGATCAAGCAATAAGAATATTATTATCCCTATTGCCCGGCTCCCAGAGGAGCCGGAAACCCTAGCCGCCTACAACCCTAGCCGCCGCCGCCATCTTCCTCCTACGCGGCGGCGCCCAGCCGCCGGCGCGCCCACTCATCACCTCGCCCCGCTCCATCCTTCCCCTACAACCTCCAGAGCAGGTCCGGTAGGACCCCTGGTTCTACCAATTTGGTATCCAGAGACTCGGTTGCGATCATGTTGTCATCATCATCCACGCCAACGCTGCCCGGCGGCACCACCGCCCCGATGACCACCGCTCCGATGGCCACCACCCCGATGACCACCGCCGGGGCCCCCATGCTGTCGGACCAGGCCACCACCGCGGGCTCCCCCACGCCGCCGACCCCAGTCACCTCCGCGCCGCCACCAGCACGCAGGAACAGATGACCAGCATGCTGCAGCAGCTCGTGACGGCCGTCTGCTACCTCTTGAGCACTGCGTTGGTTTCCCCTTGAAGAGGAAAGGGTGATGCAGTAAAGTAGCGTAAGTATTTCCCTCAGTTTTTGAGAACCAAGGTATCAATCCAGTAGGAGACCACGCTCAAGTCCCACGCACCTACACAAACAAATAAGAACCTTGCAACCAACGCAATAAAGGGGTTGTCAATCCCTTCACGGCCACTTGCAAAAGTGAGATCTGATGGAGATGATAAGATAATATTTTTGGTATTTTTATGATAAAGACTAAAAGTAAAGAAAACAAAATACAATCTATCAAAGAGCAATTATCATAATTAAATTCCTTGAAATCCAAGATAGTGGGTTCATTGCTGTCTACAGTTTTAACCTCTTCAATCCCACTTTTACCAATTTTTGCATCAAGATCTAAAAACTCCGAATCTTTGGGACGCCTTTTAACTAAAGTTGACTCATCTCCAGTCCCATCATAATCAAGATTCATATTGCAAAACAAAGATTTAATAGGAGACACATCAATAACTTTTAGATCTTCATATTTATTCTCATAAAAACTCTCCGGTTTAGCGGCCATCTTATTAACTAAGGTGGCCGTCTTATTCGAAATTTCAGCTATTAATTTTTCAAGATGAGAAATCTAAGATTTCAAACCATAAAATTCCTTAGACATGTCATCAAGCTCTTTATTCATGTACTCCATCAAGCCTTTCTGTTCCTTAAGCTCGTTTCTAAAGAAATTATTATGCTCGAATTGTAATGTCATAAAGCTTCTGACGTTGCTTTCAATCTCTTCCAACCTTTTAAGGTGAAGATCACCAAATCTAGGCAGGGCCATAAGGGCAACAAGCAACAAGAGGCGAACGGGAAAAAAGGCAAATAAAACGGCAAGGGTGAAGTGGGGGAGAGGAAAATGAGAGGCAAATGGCAAATAATGTAATGCGAGGGATAAGAGTTTGTGATGGGTATTTGGTGTGTCTTGACTTGTGCGTAGACTCCCGGGCAACGGCGCCAGAAATTGGCTAGTTGACGGGAGATCAAATCTTGACTTGACTTTGCATAAGCCTCCCCGACAACGGCGCCAGAAATCCTTCTTGCTACCTCTTGAGCACTGCGTTGGTTTTCCCTTGAAGAGGAAAGGGTGATGCAGTAAAGTAGCGTAAGTATTTCCCTCAGTTTTTGAGAACCAAGGTATCAATCCAGTAGGAGACCACGCTCAAGTCCCACGCACCTACACAAACAAATAAGAACCTTGCAACCAACGCGATAAAGGGGTTGTCAATCCCTTCACGGCCACTTGCAAAAGTGAGATCTGATAGAGATGATAAGATAATACTTTTGGTATTTTTATGATAAAGACTAAAAGTAAAGAAAGCAAAATAAACGATAGATTAATATGATAGAGAATAGACCCGGGGGCCATAGGTTTCACTAGTGGCTTCTCTCAAGAGCATAAGTATTACAGTGGGTAAACAAATTACTGTCGAGCAATTGATAGAATCGAGCATAGTTATGAGAATATCTAGGTATGATCATGTATATAGGCATCACGTCCGTGATAAGTAGACCGACTCCTGCCTGCATCTACTACTATTACTCCACACATCGACCGCTATCCAGCATGCATCTAGAGTATTAAGTTCATAAGAACGGAGTAACGCTTTAAGCAAGATGACATGATGTAGAGGGATAAACTCATGCAATATGATATAAACCCCATCTTTTTATCCTCGATGGCAACAATACAATACGTGTCGTTTCCCCTTTTGTCACTGGGATCGAGCACCGCAAGATTGAACCCAAAGCTAAGCACTTCTCCCATTGCAAGAAGGATCAATCTAGTAGGCCAAACCAAACTGATAATTCGAAGAGACTTGCAAAGATAACCAATCATACATAAAAGAATTCAGAGGAGATTCAAATATTATTCATAGATAATCTTGATCATAAACCCACAATTCATCGGATCTCGACAAACACACCGCAAAAAAAGATGACATCGAATAGATCTCCAAGAGAATCGAGGAGAACTTTGTATTGAGATCTAAGGAGAGAGAAGAAGCCATCTAGCTAATAACTATGGACCCGAAGGTCTGAGGTAAACTACTCACACATCATCGGAGAGGCTATGGTGTTGATGTAGAAGCCCTCCGTGATCGATGCCCCCTCCGGCGGAGCGCCGGAAAAGGCCCCAAGATGGGATCTCACGGGTACAGAAGGTTGCGACGGTGGAAATAGGGTTTTTGCTCCGTATCTGATGTTTTCGGGGTACGTAGGTATATATAGGAGGAAGAAGTAGGTCGGTGGAGCTACGAGGGGGCCATGAGGGTGGAGGGCGCGCCTCCTGCCTTGTGGCCTCCTTGTTGATTGCTTGACGTCCACTCCAAGTCCTCTGGATCACGTTTGTTCCGAAAATCACGTCCCCGAAGGTTTCATTCCGTTTGGACTCCGTTTGGTATTCCTTTTCCGCGAAACACTGAAATAGGCAAAAAAACAGCAATCTGGGCTGGGCCTCCGGTTAATAGGTTAGTCCCATAAATAATATAAAAGTGTATAAAGCCCATTAAACGTCCAAAACAGAATATATAATAGCATGGAACAATAAAAAATTATAGATACGTTGGAGACGTATCACCGTCCAAGGTCTCCACATGAACCAGTACCACCAGTACATGGCAGGAGCGTACGCCCCCCGCCGGCTGCGCGGATCGCCACCTATGGCCACCCAAAGCCGTGGCCGTTCCTGGGCGCACCCGCAGGCGGCGGGCCCCCGCTGTTGCCGTTCCAGCCGGGGAACTCTAGCAGGCCACCACCAGCCGCCGCGGCCCTGTGGCATCTGCCGCCGCCACCATCGATGGCGCCCCTCTGGCATCTGCAGCCGTTGCCGTCCCCGGCAACCGCTGCAACCACCGGCGCCGCCCCTGCCCAGCTCGGGGGCACCCTCGCCGACCGGCCTCCCGATCAATCAGGTCCGGTTCCTGCCCTCCCCGTCGCCACTTCCAGCGTGGGCAGCTGGGTCTTTGCGATCGCCGGTCTACACCACAGTCGCCGAACAACCGACTCCGTTCCCGCAATTCAGCGGGCCATCTGGTTCCGCCGGCCCCTACCCGGAGTACTCCGACCAGGCGCCACCCGCCTCGCTGTTCCGCACCTCGGAGCCAGTTCGACCCGGCGCCCCGACCCAGACACCGCCTCGGTTCGCCAAACTCGACTTCGCCACATATAACGGCACGGAGGATCCCCGTAACTGGCTCAACCAGTGCGACCAGTTCTTTCGTGGGTAGCGGACCCTCGCGTCGGAGCGTACATGGCTCGCCTCTTACCACCTCCGCGGCGCGGCCCAGACCTGGTATTACGCCCTCGAGCAGGACGAGGGCGCCATGCCCCCTTGGGAGCGCTTCCGCGAGCTCTACCTCCTTCGCTTTGGGCCTCCGGTTCGCGGGAGCCGCCTGGCGGAGCTCGATCGCCTTCCCTTCACCTCCATGGTGTAGGACTTCGCCGACCACTTCCAGACCCTGGCATGCCATGTGTCGGGCATGACGGCACAGCAGCGGGCCGACCATTTCGTCGGTGGCCTTCCGGATCACATTCACGTGGACGTGGAGCTTCGCGGCCCTCAGGATCTCCAGCAGGCCATGTATTACGCCCGCGCCTTCGAGTGTTGCACCCAGGCCATGCAGCCGGCCGCCCCGGCTCGTGGAGGCCGACAGGCCGCCAGACCGGCCCCTACGCCGGGCCGACCACCCCAGGCCGCGCTGTCACCTACTACACCAGCCACGGCGTTGCCTTACCGTTGTCTCTCTCCAGCGGAGCAGATGGAGCGGCGGCGCCAGGGCCTCTGCTTTAACTGCGATGAGCCCTATACGCCGAGCCATGTCTGCCCACGCCTCTTCTACTTGGAGACGGTCAACTACATCGAGGAGGACGCCTCACCCGACGGGGCCGACGCACTGCCGCCCCCAGCGGCTGCTGAGACTGCACCCGCGGGTTCCCCGGCGACGACCCTCGTGGTCTCTCTCTACGCGCTCGCAGGCATCCGCGACGAGCGGACCATGCTGTTGCCGGTGATGATCCACGGCGAGCGCTTGGTGGCTTTGGTGGACACAGGCTCCACCCATAACTTCCTGCCTGAGGCTACCATGCGGCGCTTAGCACTTCAGCCGACGGGCGGGGAGCAACCTCGGGTCACGGTGGCCAACGACGATCGTCTCCGGTGTCATGGGCTCGCCCGGGACGTCCCCATCACCATCGGCGATGAACACTTTTCTATCACCTGTGCGGGAATCGACTTGGGCTGCTTCGACTTCATCCTTGGTGTCGACTTCCTTCAGACCCTCGGTCCCATCCTTTGGGACTTCGACGCTCTGACGATGATCTTCTGGCGACTGCGCCGCCGCATCCGGTGAGACGGCATTGGGGGCGCCGCACCGGCGATGACGCAGCTCCAGCTGGCTGCGGCCACCTCTGAGGCTGAGCATCCACTACTGGATCACCTCCTGCAGCAGCACAGCAACCTCTTCGATGAGCCTCAGGGCCTGCTGTTGGGGAACGTAGTAATTTAAAAAAAGATCTACGCACACGCAAGATCATGGTGATGCATAGCAACGAGAGGGGAGAGTGTCGTCTACGTACCATCGTAGACCGTAAGCGAAAGCGTTATGACAACGCGGTTGATGTAGTCGTACGTCTTCACGATTGACCGATCCTCAGTACCGAACGTACGGCACCTCCATGTTCAGCACACGTTCAGCTCGGTGATGTCCCGCGAACTCACGATCCAATAGAGCTTCGGGGAAGATCTTCGTCAGCACGACGGCGTGGTGACGGTGTTGATGAAGCTACCGACGCAGGGCTTCGCCTAAGCACCGCTACGATATGACCGAGGTGGATTATGGTGGAGGGGGGCACCGCACACTGCTAAGAGAGATCAATGATCAACTTGTGTGTCCTGGGGTGCCTCCTGCCCCCGTATATAAAGGAGCAAGGGGGGAGGCCGGCCGGCCCTAGCAGGGCGCGCCAGGAGGAGGAGTCCTCCTCCTAGTGGGAGTAGGACTCCCCTTTCCTAGTCCCACTAGAAGGGGGAAGGAAGGAGTGGGAGAGGGGAAAGGCAAGGGGGCGCCCCCTTCCTTGTCCTATTCCGACTCAAGGGGAGGGGGCGCGCGGCCTGCCTTGGCCGGCCCCTCTCTCTCTCCACTAGGCCCAACAAGGCCCATTAATCCCCGAGGGGTTCCGGTAACCCCTCCGGCACTCCGGTAAAATCCCGATTTCACCCGAAACTATTCCGATGTCCAAATATAGGCTTCCAATATATTGATCTTTATGTCTCGACCATTTTGAGACTCCTCGTCATGCCCGTGATCATATTCGGGACTCCGAACTACCTTCGGTACATCAAAACACATAAACTCATAATACCGATCGTCACCGAACGTTAAGCGTGCGGACCCTATGGGTTCGAGAACTATGTAGACATGACTGAGACACGTCTCCGGTCAATAACCAATAGCGGAACCTGGATGCTCATATTGGTTCCTACATATTCTACGAAGATCTTTACCGGTCAAACCGCATAACAACATACGTTGTTCCCTTTATCACCGGTATGTTACTTGCCTGAGATTCGATCGTCGGTATCTCAATACCTTGCTCAATCTCATTACCGGCAAGTCTCTTTACTCGTTCCGTAGTGCATCATCCCGTAACTAACTCATTAATCACATTGCTTGCAAGGCTTATAGTGATGTGCATTACCGAGAGGGCCCAGAGATACCTCTCCGACAATCGGAGTGACAAATCCTATTCTCGATCTATGCCAACTCAACGAACACCATCGGAGACACCTGTAGAGCACCTTTATAATCACCCAGTTACGTTGTGACGTTTGGTAGCACACAAAGTGTTCCTCCGTTATTCGGGAGTTGCATAATCTCATAGTCGTAGGAACATGTATAAGTCATGGAGAAAGCAATAGCAGTAAACTAAATGATCAAGTGCTAAGCTAACGAAATGGGTCAAGTCAATCACATCATTCTCCTAATGATGTGATCCCGTTAATCAAATGACAACTCATGTCTATGGCTAGGAAAGTCAACCGTCTTTGATTAACGAGCTAGTCAAGTAGAGGTATACTAGTGACACTATGTTTGTCTATGTATTCACACATGTATTATGTTTCTGGTTAATACAATTGTAGCATGAATAATAAACATTTATCATGATATGAGGAAATAAATAATAACTTTATTATTGCCTCTAGGGCATATTTCCTTCACCTGCCACCAGCCCGGGTGTATGATCACCGTATTCATCTCCTGCCGGGCTCCGCCCCGGTGGCAGTTCGTCCTTACCGCTACCCGCAACTGTAGAAGGACGAGTTGGAGCGGCAGTGTGCACTCATGCTCGCCGCGGGCATCATTCGGATCTCCACGTCACCCTTCACCGTGCCGGTCCTCCTCGTCCGCAAGTCGGACGGCACGTGGCGCTTCTGCATCGACTACCGCGCCCTTAATGCGCTCACACTCAAGGATAAGTTTCCTATCCCGGTGGTCGATGAGCTCCTGGACGAGCTCCATGGGGCGCGCTTCTTCACCAAGCTCGATCTCCGGTCGGGGTACCACCAAGTGCGCATGCACCCGGACGACATCGCCAAGACGGTGTTCCGGACTCACCACGACCACTTCGAGTTCTTGGTGATGCCCTTTGGCCTCGCCAACGCGCCGGCAACCTTCCAGTCCCTGATGAACGACGTCCTCCGTCCCTACTTACGTCGGTTTGTGCTCGTTTTCTTTGATGACATTCTTATCTACAGCGCCTCGTGGGCGGAGCACCTCCAGCACGTCGCCATCGTCTTCAACGAGCTTCGGGCGCATCATCTTCATCTTAAGCGCTAGAAGTGCTCGTTCGGGACGCCTTCAGTCGCCTACCTCGGCCACGTCATCGGGGTTGCTATGGATGGCGACAAGGTGGCGGCCGTCGCTGCCTGGCCGACGCCGCACTCACCGCGGGCTCTTCGCGGTTTTCTCGGCCTCGCGGGCTACTACCGGAAGTTTATCCGGATGTTCGGCCTCATCGCGTCGCCCCTCACGCGTTTGCTGCGCTGCGACGCCTTCGCCTGGGACAACGAGGCGATGGTGGCATTCGAGGCCCTCAAGGGGGCCCTCACGATGGGTCCCGTTCTTCAGATGCCGGACTTTGACCGCCCACTCGTGGTGGACTGTGATGCCTCGGTTGCGGGGTTCGGCGCCGTGCTTCATCAGGGCGATGGCCCTCTCGCCTACTTCAGCCGGCCCTCTCGCCTACTTCAGCCGGCCCTTCGCTCGGCGCCATCTTAAACTCGCGGCATGCGAGCGGGAGCTCATTGGCTTGGTACATGCCGTACGCCATTGGCGGCCCTATTTGTGGGGTCGATCTTTCCGCATTCGCATGGACCACTACAGTCTGAAGTTCTTGCTGGACCAGAGGCTCTCGACCGTGCCGCAGCACCAGTGGATCAGCAAGCTATTCGGCTTCGACTTCTCCGTCGAGTATCGCCCGGGTCGTCTTAATACTGTGGCCGACGCCTTGTCTCGCTGCGACGCCGACCTCGACTCCACCATCGGCGACTCGGGGGGGGGGGGCGCTGTGCATCCGCTCTGGGCCGACCTTCGACCTCTTCACGACATTTGCCGGGCGACGACGACCGCCGCCGACGCCATCCTTCTTCAGCAGCAGCTGGCTACCGGCGACCTGGAGGAGCCTTGGCGCTTCACCGACGGCGTGCTCCTCCATGGGCGCCGAGTCTTCAAACCGACGCATGATGATCTCCGTCACCAGGTCTTGCTGCTAGCCCACTCGGCTGGCCATGAGGGTGTGCAGAAAACCCTCCATCGCCTCCGCACCGACTTCTACATTCCTGGTGATCGAGCCCTGGTCTGTGACTGGGTTCGGTCTTGTATGACGTGCCAGCGCAACAAGACGGAGACATTACGGCCGGCTGGTCTGCTTCAGCCCTTGGAGGTGCCGTCTCAGGTCTGGGCAGATATATCCATGGACTTCATCGAGGACCTCCCCAAGGTGGGCGGCAAATCGGTCATTCTCACGGTGGTCGACCGCTTCTCCAAGTATGCTCACTTCATCGCGCTGGAGCATCCGTATACCACAGCATCCGTGGCCCATGCCTTCTTCGATGGCATCGTCCGTCTTCATGGTTTCCCCTCTTCGATCGTCAGCGATCGGGACCCGGTGTTCACGGGCCATGCCTGGCGCGACCTCTTCAGGATGGCGGGCGTCAAGCTCCGCCTGAGCACGACCTTCCACCCCCAGACGGACGGCCAATCCTAGGTGGTTAACAAGGTGATTGCCATGTATTTGCGATGTGTACAGGTGATCGACCTCGGGCTTGGGTGGATTGGCTCGCTTGGGCGGAGTACTGCTACAACACCTCCTATCACTCCGCCCTGCGTGCTACGCCATTTGAGGTGGTCAACGGTCGGCCGCCCCCGCCTATCTTGCCGGTGGACCCCGCGACGGCTCGGACAGCGGCAACGGGCGACCTTATCCGCACCCGTGACGAGATGCTTGCGGAGGTCCGTCAGCGTCTCCTTCAGGCCCAGTAGCTGGCCAAGCATTACTATGACGGCCACCATCGCGAGGCAGAGTTCGCGGTGGGTGATTGGGTGTGGCTGTGTCTTCTCCACCGCTCTATGCAGTCACTGGACTCGCGCGCGAAGCGCAAGCTCGGGCCTCGCTACGCCGGGCCCTTCGCCGTCTTGGAGCGCATCAGACAGGTGGCCTACCGCCTTCAGCTTCCGGCCGGTGCTCGCATCCACGACGTCTTCCATGTGGGGCTGCTCAAGCCTTTCCGTGGGGAGCCACCTGCAGGCCCTTCCACGCTTCCTCCGACCTTCGATGGACGCCTTCTTCCGGAACCGGAGAAGGTGTTGCAGGCGCAGCTCCGTCGCGGGGTGTGGTTCGTCTTGATCCAGTGGGCGGGACTTCCGGCGGAGGAGGCTACTTGGGAGCAGCGTGACGACTTCTGCCAACACTACCCAGACTTCCAGCTCGAGGATGAGCTGTTTGCGCAGGCGGGGAGAGATGTTATGACCGGTTTAGCTTATAACCGGAGGAGGCCCACCGGGCAGTAGTTAGGGGCTTGGCCCACAAGTTATCTTAGGCTATTCGTATTGAGGTTATAAATACTAGATGTAAAGCACTTTTGAGATCAAGCAATAAGAATATTATTATCCCTATTGCCCGGCTCCCAGAGGAGCCGGAAACCCTAGCCGCCTACAACCCTAGCCACTGGCGCCATCTTCCTCCTACGCGACGACACCCAGCCGCCCGGCGCACCCGCTCATCACCTCGCCCCGCTGCATCCTTCCGCTACAACCTCCAGAGCAGGTCCGGTAGGACCCCTGGTTCTACTACAACCAAATTGATTTGTAGCATGCAGCAGATGTCAAAACTGGGATTTGGGGCATGCTATTTTCCAACCGGGCACATCCCCCTTTCCATTAATTTCGCAACGAAAAATACAAAGTCTTTTATAATAGTAGAAGGAGAAGATTAAGAGAGTAGCGAGTTGGGGCAACTGACAGGAAAGCCACGGGGAGTAAACGCTATTGTAGCACTGACTATGGGGCAAAATTCTAATGCCACCAAATTATTATAGGCAAGATTCAGTTCAATGGGCAAATTAAACCAACAGAACAAAAATCCGGTAGATAGGGCTATCCAAAATGTGAGACCCAAAAGAACTGCAACACATCATTTTAACTAAACACTCGTAGCACTATCCATCCCATGGGTCTTAAGCAGAACCCCAAGCTTCATTCTCCTAGCCTTCCAATGTCCCGATGATAGATAGTTTTATACCTAACCTATAAACCAGCTAGGCTACCCGCTCATCTGGAGGCATCGCTCGCGTGCCAATTTTGACCACCCGATCGATCTGCTAGAGTAGTTTTTTGGCTGCTGGCGGCTGGTCAACCGTCCATTTTTTGCACTTCCGCGCCTACTTCAGGAGAGGATGACAGGTGACACTCGATAAATCGTGGGGTCGCGGGATCGGCGTGAGTTTTCTTCAGCTTTTGGTACGCGAAGTATGTGTCGCGTGCTCGCCAATCGCGCTCTGGGTAGAAGGAGCCCTAGACCCGCGAGCCAATCCCGCAGGCGCCACCGTCGCTTCCTTCACAATCTCGCAGCCACCTACCCCGCTTCCTCCGCGCCTCTAAAAAATAAAAGTTACACCAAAGTCCTTGAGGGGTATGGTCGGCCAAAATCATTGTTCTGACCCTTTTGGGGTAAGTTTAGCACCATTCAGGCCTTTTTTTTTTTGAAACGCCATAGTAGCCGGCGTTGCTGGTGCACTGAGAAACATCAAATCTAATGGTGTTTCAC
This sequence comes from Triticum aestivum, assembly GCF_018294505.1. Lineage (NCBI taxonomy): Eukaryota > Viridiplantae > Streptophyta > Magnoliopsida > Poales > Poaceae > Triticum > Triticum aestivum. The sequence continues at coordinate 491,180,541 of NC_057799.1, read as the reverse complement.
ATTTTGGCAACACCAAAGGTCACGGAGCTTGCGATTTGGACCGTCTTCATCCTCTTGAACAAGCCACTCTATGCCCCTAGGTGTGTCTCTGTTTTTGCGGATGTTTTTTTTTTGCGCCAAGGTGAATGTAGATCCAATTTTTTTTATAAGAATAATGTAAATGTAGGTCTAAATTTTGTTACAAAAATATGCCACCTTGCTTGGCACCAATTGTTCATTGTATGGAGAAGCATTTTCAAATTTCAAAAACCACACCACTCTTTGTCCTTGTGACGGAGAAGCATTTTCAAATTTCAAAAACCACACCACCCCGGTCATAGGTGGGCCCACCCTGCCGAGCCTCTGTCCTCATCAATAGCCGCTCGACACGTGCCCCCTCCGTCCTCTTTTCACCTCCGGCCATCCCTCCGTCGTCTAAAGCTCCAACCTTTCTCTTGTCTCCTTCCTTCCTTCCCGAGAAGACCCACCTCCGGCCGGCCTCAGAGGGACAGAGAGAGCGGCCATGGCGGGAAAGGGGAGCAAGAAGGACATCGTATCCGTCCTCATGCAGGCCATGCTGGCCGCCAAGACGGTGCGGGCGCAGCGCGACCGCCTGCTGCAGCTCCAGCACCGCCTGCAGGAGCTCCAGGCCGACGCCGACCCCACCCCCACCCCTGACGACGCCGACAAGGACAAGCTCGGCGAGCTCGCCTCCAAACTCTTCGAGGTGTACTACATCGGGCTGGAGGCCGGCGCCCGGATGCTCACCACCTGCATCGAGATCGCCGCCAAGAAGGGCGTTCGCTTCTCCCCGCCCAACCTGGCTTTCGCGGTCATGCCCGACGAGCAGCTCCACGACCCGCTGCTCGCGCAGCAGTTCCCGGCCCGCCCCAGGTCCCAGGCCCAGGCCCTCGACCGCGTCATGGCCGCCGTCCTGGCCATCAAGCTGCTCCAGGAGCACCTCCTCCCGCGCTGCGTCGAGTGCCTCGCCGGCGGCAAGGCCCCCGTCCCTGGCACCGGCAACACCCCCGACTCCTCCTCCTCCTCCTCGCCCGACAGCAGCCCCGACAGGGACCCGGTCGCCGCAGCCGCCGAGGCCCTCGCCAAGGTCGACCTCTCCGACGACCCGGACGCCACCGCCAAGTCCGGCTCCAGCAACAGCAAGCCCTGTCAGGTAGCCAGAGGCGACGGCGGCGACGTGGGCAAGTCGCTGGACTACCTGTACCGCGCGTGCAGGATCGCTACCCTCGCCGTGAAGCACATCGACGTGGCCGTCTCCGTTCTCTCCCGCTTCATGGAGCCCAAGAGGCTCGCCAGCCTCGCCGAGTTCTGCGACGACCACGCCTACATCTCCGAGGTCCGTCTCTCCAAACCTTGCTCTTCTCTGCTACTTGCTCTTCATGGAGTCCTAGATGAAACTAAAATGATGAATGAATCCATGGATGGATCTGACGTACGCTCGAATCCATTTGTTCTCTTGCTGCAGGAGGGATTCTACCTAGCATCCAATTGACTGCTTCACCTCATCGATCAAGCCATGCTCTCCTTATCAGTCTTTTATTTTAGTTAGTTCATCATGCAGACTTGTGGTTTCAGTTCAGTTTGGTCAGATTTACGTATCTGCTGCCATGCTCTTCAATTTGCATTCAGTTTGGTCAGACTTGTGGTTCCTGGACGGCCGTGAATATCTATCTTAGCTTCATCAAATCAATTAGGGGTAATCAATGTAGTAGCAGTGTAATGTTGATTTGCATCTTATCTTATCTTATCTGTGGGATGAATGATCGAATCGAATTGCAGGAGCTATCTTAATTAGCTTCATCTCCTTTTCGAAAAAAAATTAATTAGCTTCATCTGTTCGGATCATGTTTCAATCATATTAGCTGTGATGCCATTTTTATGTTCGTACTAGCTGCATCTTATTTGTGTTTCCCCAGTTTGTGAATCATGTTTTCTTTTACGTGCTGTAAGAAGGCTGTATTTGGTAATCGCCCAAAATGCCTCTCTTTTTTAGGTGACTCATGTTTTTTTTAGCTGTATTTTCAAGCAAGCACAGTTTGCTTGATGTTCTTGTTTATCCAGATTCCAGAATGTTTGATTGTAACATTCTATTGAAGATAGAAGTATAGGACCAGCGTACATGATCTGGAACCTTTTGGTTTCGATCAGTTGCATTGTTTTTTTTTAGATTAATTTGAGTTGCATTGCTGCTCGTAGCCGAGCTCCTATCAGTCGCTTAGTTCATCTGTCTATGCTCTCTAGTTCATGCAACCTTTTGATATCACTGCAGTTGGCTCATATTACTCTGCTGCATGCTACAAATCTGTGTTAAATTAATTTCTGCACGACCGTGGCAATCTTGATTAGCTTCATTAGTGAGAAAGGTTGTAGGCAGTGTAATGTTGAACTGCATGTTATATGCGAGACAACCGAATCAGATTCAAATTGCAGCTTTAGACTTTTAACGCACGTCCAAAATTGGGATTTTGGACATGCTAGTTGTGTTTAATCATTTTCTGGGATGGCATTTGTTTCGACATAGGATAGTAATCTGGATTGAGTATTGTTGATATGCATCTTATCTGTGGGACAAAAGATGGAATTAAATTGCGGTTTCAACGCATGTCGAAATTGGTATTTCGGACATGCTACCACATTATGTGTTTAATCATTTACTGGGATGGCATTTGCTTCGTTCATAGGATAGTAATCTAGATTTATTAGTGGATGTGTGCATCCCCAGTATGTCAATCTTGTTTCCAATGGCGTAACAGTTATCTGTAATGGTTGTGTACTGTGATGATTGATCGATGGTCACCGAGAAACTCATGGTGAACTGCATCCTGCATATGCTGGTGGTTTGGGAGCATGCATTAGTCACAGTATGCTGCCGCTTTTTCAACATGTTGATTGGAAATTGTCTGCCTCATCTTGGTTATTTTGTAGTAGAGTAGTAGCTAGGAAAAGACGGGGGTGATTCAGATTAGAGTTAAATACACTTACATTCTTGTACTTGCGTGATAAGCTCGCTTCATTCCTCTACTCGTGAAATGCTGAATGGATATCATAGACATTTCTTTGTGACACATTTTGTTCTAAGTCTTGCTGCCGCCGACATTGTGCCACTTCATCCTCACCCAGTCCTTGTGTCCAAAGATAGAACAACAAAGAGAAAAATGACCCAGATCCTGAAATCAATCCCGATTGAGCACTAACGGAACTAATTGTTCCTAATGAACAAAAAACACGC
>NC_057799.1:491147119-491177030 GCF_018294505.1 Triticum aestivum | reverse complement strand
CGAGATATTTGATCCTACTGTTGATCTCACATTCTTCCTTGAGAATGAAAAAGGTAGTTGTTCAAAAAATAAAACTGAGGGCTAGTTTGGCAGCAAAGTTTTTTTAAAACTGTGGTAATTGAAAACCACAATATTACTTTGGGTGGGCAAAGAATACTACAGTTTCCTAAAACCAAAGTTTTTCTCAGTTTTACATGTGTTTGGATGCTGCTATTTAACCAAAGTTTTGACCAAGTATTTTAGCGTGGATTACTGAGTAATTAGCGGCTGCTAACGGCGGCCGGCTGCATGCAGCTGCCATGCACACGTAATACCATCCTAGGATCAGTCAACTAGATTGAAGAAATACCATCCTAGGAGAGTAGTAGTCAACTAGATTGAAGTAATACAATCCTAGGAGCGTGTTGCCATTATATGTCTATATACATGCATGTACTTCCAGCCGGTCCTAAATTCTTTGTGCGTGTACATGCGCCATTTATACTGAATCGGCTAGCTAGCTAGCATATATAATCTGCTGCTTATGAGTGTTCTCCAAAAAGATCAATCAATCTAATTCGTGCGCTGCTCGCCGGAAATACATAGGCAGCCAAGGACTCGAGAAATAGCTTACTGCGAACGAGTGTTCTCCCTGGTGGTGAGCTTGATTCAGTCATGGCACTGCAGAGAGATGGAGACTCGCACGCGACGCCGGCTGGAAGGTAGACCATATAATATGGTCGTTTACCATATAAGAGAAAGAGGGAAAATAGGATGGGATTGCTCTGAATATTCTTATCTCGACGTAGATGGCAAGCAAGTGCGGTCTCCCAGAAGATTTCTCTCCGTTCTGTTTAAAAAAAAGAGGTCGGGACCTCTTTTCCGAATACTGTAACAAAACATGGTTTCTAGCATACTGTGGTTTACAAAACTTTGGTTTTTTCTAAAGCCAAACACAACAAAGTATTCAAAACCATGGTATTTTTCAGAAACCACGGTATTCTTAGAAAACTTAAAAAAAAACTTTGCTACCAAACACAGCCTGAAATGTTTGCAGCAAACATGCTCACGCCTTTACATGCACAAATTATTGTGTAAAAAATGAAAACAAATGTTAAACTGTGCAAAAATAGCATTTGAATATATATTTTTAATCACAACCTTAGAGGTGGTCCCAAACACAACCTTAGACTCATGAAAGCGATGCGACATAATACACTTAACGATTTTTAGAATTTGATATAACGGTTGTCAATAACAAACATAGTATACCGGAACTTATATTGTAGGCCTTCGGTTGTGGTAGATATCAACAAAATAGTTCTAGACTTGACATGAACTTCTCAGGAGGCACTATTTTGGTCCATAATAATATATATTTTTAACGCCGGGCCTGAATCGACATGATATATGTTGGAACTAAGTAAACAACAAAACCCAGTTATTATAAAAGTCTATTACTGTGGTAACATGTGATCTTGTTCCGAGATGATGTGGTGCTTGCAGCTAATAGATATCTACTACAGGTCGAGTATCAAGCTGGGCTAATTTTTCAAGTAAAAGGGGAAATAACTTGTTGAATGCACGCAAGCTGCAAGAGCTATCATGGATGGAACATTTGTGCCTACCGAATAATTATGAATCATGGAAAACTTAAATAAATGAACTGGCCATGAAAATAAAAATAAACTGTAAATGTCAACGTGCGGGGATGATGACACAATTTGAGGACAAGCACACACTCTCTAGAATTTGGTATTAGTTGTTACTGAGAGATTCAATCTTACACATATCTGTTAGACTCATGGCACTATTATATTAGTAATGGTAGAAGTTGAAATGATATGAAAACAATATTTAATTTGTAATATATATGTCGTGCAGATTGTATAGAGAAAGATTGTGTTTAGAAAAGCATACTCCCTCCGTTACATAATGTAGTGTGTATAGACGTTTTGGAAAGTCAAGCAGTACAAACTTTGACCAATTTATAGAGAAAACCATGTATGTCTACAATACCAAATATATAAAATGTGAAATTATGTCTGTTGATGAATCACCACAACCTCTATGTTTCCAAACTTTTTTAAGAAATACAAAAGCATCTGAAAGCAAAGGAAAAAAAATACAACTGTACTGTTGAACAACCTGTATGTTGATCAGAAAAGGAGTTGCCTTGTAGGTAAAGAAAGTGAATAGTCCCTGCCTGTAGCGCTTACGTTTGGAAGGAAGGAAGCAAAGCATCCAAGGGAAGGGAAGGGAGGAGGATGTACTGCTGCCTTGCATACTCTATTTTGTCTAGCAGCGATCCATGAGGTGTACAGTGCCAGTGCCAGTGGGAAGACAACTTTTGACCGGCCGGTCTGGCGCTCAGATTTGCCAGACTGAGATCAATAGGTAGAGTCCTGTTGATGGTCACTCACACGCAGAGATATCTCTTGAGGTAATAGCACCGGTCCCTGAACTTGTCATGGAGGCGATGGTTTGGTCCTCAAACTTGAAAAAGGTGATTATTTGGTCCTTGAACTTGTCATGGAAGTGCAAGTTTGGTCCTGGACGAATCACAGCTCGCCAAGTGGAGCCAGCTGGGCTGGGTCGGTCAGCGCCGTGCATTTTGCAGTTTGCCCCCTGCCTTTAGCTAGCCCTAATCAACCCGCACTACCCACCTGAATTAACTCTTATTATTCTTGACCCCCTCTTATTATTCTTGTTGCTTATTCTTCTCCCCATCCTAAAGTCTAGTCTAGATACCCTTCATGTGTATTTTTATATTGAGATCTGTTATCCATGGTCCCTCACGCCTGATTTCATCTTCAGTTCAAATTGTTGCTGTCTTTCTTTTCCCCTTTTATTTTCTTGCTCGTTGCGATATGATGAGAGTATTTCCACATCATTTCCTCCCTTCTCACAAAAATCCTACTATTTTCAGCTTGTTTTGGTCGGTGCCGCGGCGCCCATGATCACGCCAGTATTTTTGGCAAAGTAATAACCATGCCAGGCCTGCGTTCCCTGCATCTGGCCTGGCAAACCGCCATTAAATCTTGCCCCCTTTTCTTAGCAGGTGCATCATGTGCAATCTTTTATCAAAGGAAACGAGTTCATGATTTGGTCCAAGTTCATGTGGGTAGTAGGAATGTAGGTTCGCTTGTGCCATTGGTATTTGACTGCTAGATCCCTAAAGTTGGCTTCACGGCTGTGCGCTTGTCCTTGCCTTGCACAGTTCCAACGCCCAAGAAACTTTTTTATGTTAGTAACACATTTCAGTCAAGGCATATCTTGAATACTACTGAATACAACTGTAGGGTTATTGACAGCATCTGTCAGCCGTGACAGTTTATCAAGCGCAGGAGACGTTCCAAGATTGCCCAGCTTGGCTGTTAAAAAACAGTTGATTAGCTTAATCGGTCCGTGCTAATCCATAGTTAACGTGTTAGAGTTCGATTGCACTTGGGAACCAAGACTAGGTAAGAATAGATGCATATCTTTTGTTTCTATCGCGTAGCACTGACCAGAGACAAGTGTCAGCTATTTACTGGGATGTGAGATCGAGGCTCTGGAATTGTCATGCTAGATTTCAGACTGAAACCCAAGCAAACAAAAAACATGTGATCATCCAAGGAGGCAGTTTTTTTAAGCACGTTGGTTATTATATTAGCCTGGCCACAGATGTTTGGTGAGCTCTGAAATGTATCTCTTCTTTCTTCAGAGACTTAGATTGATGGACGTACAGAAAGCTACATAAGCTATACGAAAATTATATCCCAGTCTATTCTTTCTTCAGAGACTTAGATTGATGGAGTACTGTTCAGACGACTGACGAGTAGCAAAATCGCAAATGTATGAGATTTTCTTTTAAAAATATTCTGACGCCTTGTGGTATTCTTTGTTACCTATCTTGTCGAAAAGATCATCATATTCTTCCTTCTGAACCATGAGTATACATCAGTAGAATTTGAGTTGCTCACTTCTTTCGGTACAGCAGTTTCTTGTATTTTGTCATGAAACAATGCAGTGGGCTCTGAAATGCATGAAAATGTATTAGGTATCTGGTTACGTTTCTGATGTGGCCTCAGATCTTTAAAAAATATTCTGATGCCTTGTGGAATTCTGTGTTGCCTATCTTGTCAAAAAGATGGGCATATTATCTCCCCTCTGAAGTCTGAACCATACGTATACACCAGTAGGAGCTGAATTGCTCACTTCTTTCGGTACAGCAGTTTTCGGTATTCAGTCCTGAAACAGTACATTAGGCCCTTCCGGTCCAGCCAACTTATAGGAAAAACGAAGCAAAGATCAGGGCCAATGGATTCAACATCAACTGACGGAAATGTACTTTTGCACCTAATAATTCATGGAAGACTGTAGTCTTAGCAACATCGTTTCAGAGATTAGAGACACTCACAAATGCTGCATAGTACTGCATCACAGCTGGGTGCCAACACCTCCATGTTCTGGATGTTTTCCCATATCAGTCAGTAGAGCACAGCATATGAAAACACAAGCATCTATTATCAATTAGGTGCCAGACAGGAGATTAGGGTGTTGCATGCACAGATACAAAAGATCTGACTGCCAACAGCCTATCCTATCAAGCCCTTGCCCAACAGGCTACAGCTCCGGCACGCTGAGCCTTGTTTTGCCTAGCACTTAATGCTGCGGTGCTGCAGGAACCAAGCTAAGATCCAGCAGAACCTCATGTACCTCGCCGCCATCGCAGCCAGCCAGCCGCCGCAGACAGCGTCGCTGTCTCAGGTGAGTTCTCGTTGAGGCTGGCCTTGTTGCGGTTCTTGTTTTTCTGGAGTTGTTGGACGCCTGAATGAATCTCTTGATCGCTTTGGCGTGGTTGCGCGCAGTACCCGTCCAACCTGATGATGCAGTCCGAGCCGCGGTACATGCCGCAGCAGTCGGCGCAGATGATGTCGCCGCAGTCGCTGATGGCGGCGCGGTCGTCGATGATGTACGCGCAGCAGGTCATGTCGCCCCTCCAGCAGCAGCAGCAGCACCAGGCGGCCGTGCACGGCCAGCTGGGGATGTCCTCCGGCACGACCACCGGGTCACGGTGAGGACAGCATGGGCGGCGGCGGCGGCGACATGGCCTGCAGGTGGGTAGTGCGGGTTGATTAGGGCTAAAGGCAGGGGGCAAACTGCAAAATGCGCGGCGCTGACCGGCCCAGCCCAGCTGGCTCCACTTGGCGAGCTGTGATTCGCCCAGGACCAAACTTGCACTTCCATGACAAGTTCAAGGACCAAATAATCAACCTTTTTAAGTTTGAGGACCAAACCATCACCTCCATGACAAGTTTAGAGACCTGCAGTGCTATTACCTCATATCTCTTGTACACTGCACAAGACGATTTTCTTTACGGATGACACTGTCTCTTGATTTGATTTGATGTGACGCCACAGGAGCCATGGGCCATCCGAATGATATTTAAACAACACTGATTATTTCAAACGTAAACACTGATTATAATCGTATTATTATTTTTATTTGTTTGTATCATATGCGGACAGTTTTTTGAAGCTCACTCTCTAGCGGGTCAAAAGAACAAAGTGTTGCTAGAAATGCTCTTGTGCGACTTTTTAAGCATTCCACAAATAATTATTACTCCTCTAGCTTTATTTCACATATGCATTTCAAAAGTTTACATTTGATCATTGATTTGATTAATAAAAACAAATGGTTATGTGTGAGACCCCCCAACTAATTAAACCTTAGGAAGAAGAATCGCTCCCATGGAGGGGTCAAAGTGAAGGGGGTGAATCCCTATTTATATTACCATCATCATCACATGCATGAGTACAATGCCAAAAGGCAAAACACACCACACTGGGTCTCTTCACCCTTTCTTCTATCAATATATATCAATATATATATATATATATATATATTATTTTGAAAACCACTCCAACGGCTCTGGTACGGTCAGGCGACTCGGGTGGCGAGAAGGCTGGCGACGCGGCTGCGTCCGTCGGCTCCGGCGAAGAGGAGGCCTGGGCGGTGGTGCGGGTGTCTGGGCGGCCGGCGCGCGCGACCCCAGCGGCGCCCGCGGACCCGTCGACGTCTCCGAGCTGGTCGGGGAGCCGGTTTTGGGCGCTGGCGTCGGAGAGCGAAGGAGAGGATTCGAAGGCGGAGGACGATGCGGGTGAAGCTGGGCGCGGCGTCTCCGCGCTGCCGTCGTTCGGTGCGTTTGTGGCCAGGGCTGAGGAGCTTGGGGGCTCCCTCAAAGCTGGCCGGCACAGCGTGTTCGCACCTGGCGGCCGAGGCGCCCAGCGACTAGGGGAGTCGCATTGTGGTGCTAAGGCAGCGGAGCGGGCGGGCGGGGCGGTGAGCAGGGCGTCGTCCACTCCCCTGCGTGGCCCGGTGCCTGTGCTGCCGGCGTCGCCGTTGATGGTGGCGTCGGGGACGGCGGCGCCGTCGGAGGTGAGAGAGGCGGCGGAGGCGGTGTCCGTCTCCTGGCCTAGGGTTGGATCGGCTGGCTCGGCTGGGCCGTTGGGCCCGTCTCCGTCTCCGGACGTGGGTCGTGCCCCGCCTTGCTGCCTGAGTCCGGCCCAGCAAGCTGAACCCCTCGCTATGGATGCGGCGTGCGTGTCTGCGAGCCGCGCGGCCCGGCCCAGGCCTGGCGCTTCCAGCCCAGGTGCGGAGCGCAGGGTACTTAAGTTGCTCTGGATCCGCCGGGGAGCCCTAGATTGCTCTCTAGGGTTTCCAGCCACCCCATCGGAGGTGCGGCGCTTCGGTGTTTCCGCCCGCTCCTTCTTTCCCCTTCCCCTCCCCACCTTTCGTGCGCTCCTTTGCCGAGGTCGTGGCCATGGGTTCCAAGGGAGATCGGCGTGCGGACAAGCGGGTGGCGCCGGATCCGGAGGCGGGGAGGCGACGCGAGCGAGACCAGCGCGCTCAGTCGAACACGCGGGAGGCGGAGCACGCCGGCGAGGAGGGGGGATGGGGGCCTCCCCCTGCCTGGTGGCTCAAGGAGCAGGAGCGGAAGAAAAAGAAGGAGGAACACAAGAAGAGGGGCTTGGAGCTCAAGCGCAAGGACGCGCTCCACCCCCATTGCGGCGACCGCGTCGGCGACCCCTACTCCAAGCAGAAGAAGAAGAAGCTCAAGGCGGCGGTGCCGAAGGCCGCGAAGCCCTCCTCTTCCAAGGGCAAGACGGCAGAGCCCATCCCCGTCGAGGAGGCGGATGGGCCGGAGTGTTTCAAGTGCGGCAGGACGGGGCACTAGCTACCAGATCCACTGCTCGTTCAAGCAGCTCTGTGTGTTGTGCAGCCAGGAGGGACACGCCTCGGCCAACTGTCCCACGCGTGGCAAGCCTCTGCTGATGCAGTCCATGGGCCACGCTTTTGCTGGGGCGGTTTCTTTTGCCTGCAGTACCCCGAGGAGGCAGATACGGCGCCGACGGGCTTGCTGGGCGCAAACGCGGCTCTCGTCTCGGCGGCGGCTGGTGTGCTTTCCAAGGAGATCCTGGAGGTAGAGCTTCCCCACCTGTTCGAGGGCGAGTGGGACTGGCAGGTGGCCCCTTTCGATGCTGACAGCTTCTCCGTGGCCTTCCCCGACCCGACCATGTTGCGGATGGCGACGCGCAGCTGCAAGCTCTATCTCTCCATCAACAACATCATGGCGGACATTCGCGACGCGGTCCTCGCCGAACCCAATCCGCTGTCCATGCCGGAAGTGTGGGTGAAGATGTGGGGCATCCCGCCGAAGCAGAGGCGCATGGAGCGTCTGATGGCGGCCACGACCATGATCGGTCGTCCGCTGGTGGTGGATGAGCTCACCTTGATCCGCTCTGGCCCGGTCCGTATGCGTTTTACATGCGGCACGCCTGCCAAATTGTGCGGCTCGGTGCAGATATGGTTCAACGGGAGGGGTACAACGTCAAGCTCAAGCCGGAGATTGAAGCCCCGCGCCAGGCGGCCCCTGCGCTCCCACCTCCACCTCCTCCGCCCAATGGCAGGGACCCGGAAGACCAAGACAAGGACAAGGACAAGGACAAGTTCAAGGACAAGGATCCGAACCACGACGCGAGCATGGAGGAGGACGATTCTATTGACACGGCAGCTTGGGACAAACTCGGGATCTCGGTGCCTGGCCATGCAGCGTAGCTGGTTGAGGTGCCGGTGCCGCGGGCAAATGTGGAGCTGGGTTCTGGTGGGGTGGCGCTCTCGATCCCAATCAGTACGGGTCCAACTTAGGCTCAGTGACTTCGCCACCAGTGGGCTTAGCCCGTGCGGCGGACTCGGGTGCGGGCGGCGGGCAGTCTTCGCTTCCCCTCTCCCCAAGCCTTGCGCGCACCCTCCCTGCTTCTTCCCCGGCGTCTGGTGGGCGCGACAATGCCCTGAGTGGCTCGGTGAAGCTGATGAAGAAGACGGCGGTGCGCAAGGTCAGCGCGGAGGCGGTGCGCGCGATGGAGTCGTTAGGCGTGCCCCCGACCCCGCGACAGTCCGTCATGGCGTTGGCGGCCCCGATCGCTCCGCCCGTTGTCGACCCGCTGCTGCAGGAGGCCACCAAGGCGGCGATGATATCAAAGGCCAAGCGTACCAAGACGGTGCCGGCGGCGCCGGTGCGCACCAGCTCGCGCTCCAAGGGGGCCAAGGGCAACGTGCCGTCCCTGCAGCGGGCGCAACTCCTTCAGGCGCAGAAGAACATGGAGATCTCTGGTAATCCTCCTCCCCATTTTACGGTTCTTGAAGCTTTCTCTGATGAGCATTTGCATGAGGTTCTAGATGCGTCTGGTGTTGACCCCTCATGCATGGGTGGGCTCGTGAGTTGATATCGCTTATCCGCGCCAAGGAGGTCGCGCAGGTAGCGCTGGCGGCTGCGGCGGCCGCGCGTGCCGAGCAGAGGACGGGCATCTCCGAGGGAGGGGACGCCGCTGATGCCTCTGTGGTGCCCGAAGAGGGGGGTCAGGCAACAGGGGTTGCCCCCTCTCCCTCGCCTTGCAGGGGCAAGGCGAGGCGCGTGGCAAAAGCAGTCACCTCTAGAGGTGTCCGGCTCCGGAATCGTGTAATCTAGATGCGGGTTCCCAGCTGAAGGAATACATGCGCAAGGAGGACGTTGATATCGTAGGCCTACAGGAAACAATCAAGGCGGATTTTCGCTACCATGACCTTCTCTCGATCGATCCGCTTGAGCGCTTTGTGTGGCATCACGTACCTGCGATTGGGCACTCGGGAGGTTTGCTCATGGGCCTATGCCGCGATGTGTACGAGCTGATCTCTTGGGACATAGGGATTTTTTTCATCGCGGCGCATTTCCGCATTTGTGCCTCCCTTAGAGAGCTTGTAGTGATTCAGGCATACGGCCCGGCTGATCACTCGCGATCGGTGGAGTTCTTGGGAGAACTCAAAGCTAAAGTCATCGCAGTGACTGCGGCAGCGATCCCTGTCCTTGCTGGGGGGGGGGATTTTAATCTAATCCTCTCGGGAGCGGACAAAAATAATAGCAATGTAAACTGGCCTCGGGTGACCATGTTTAACACTGCCATTGCCTCCATGGCCCTTAGGGAAGTGGCCGGATCGGGCGCGCATTTCACGTAGAGGAACAAGCAACTCGACCCGCTTCGCTCGGTTTTAGACCGGGTGTTTATGTCGCCGGAGTGGGAAATTGAGTATCCCCTCTGTTCGTTCCTTGCGGAAACCCGCATTGGATCAGATCACGTTCCGCTAGTCTATTCCTCGGGGGAGGACAGACTGCGCCGAAGTCCACGGTTCTTCTTCGAGACGGCCTGGTTCGAAACGCCAGGTTTTGACGAAGTTTTTAAGGAGAAATGGTGGACTTGTGCTAACCAGGTTGGGCCCCAGAGAGGCCCGATGGAGTTTTGGAATGCAGTTGGGGGTCGGCTCCGGGCCAGCCTCAAGGGGTGGGGCGCCAATCAGGGAAGGAACGACAGAATGCTTAGGGCTGCGATCCTCGAGGAGATTGCGAGGGTTGACACCGAGGCTGATGCTCGAACCTTTTCGGAGCAGGAATGGGCCCACCGCTATGCTCTTGAGGGGCAGGTCGAGGCGTTATTGCGCGCGGAGGAAGAATACTGGCGTCGTGGTGGTGGCCTCAAATGGACGCTGAAGGGCAACGCGAACACGAAGTATTTCCATGCCTACGCTAACGGCTGATACGTCTCCAAAGTATCTATAATTTTTGATTGTTCCATGCTATATTATATTCTGTTTTGGACATTATTGGGCTTTATTATACACTTTTATATTATTTTTCGGACTAACCTATTAACCGGAGGCCCAACCCAGAATTGCTGTTTTTTTTGCCTATTTCAGAGTTTCGTAGAAAAAGAATATCAAACGGAGTCCAAACGGAATGAAACCTTCGGGAACGTGATTTTCGGAACGAACATGATCCAGAGGACTTGGTGTTGGGAAACGTAGTAATTTCAAAAAATTTCCTACGTGCACGCAAGATCATGGTGATGCATAGCAACGAGAGGGGAGAGTGTTGTCTACGTACCCTCGTAGACCGACAGCGGAAGCGTTATCACAACGCGGTTGATGTAGTCGTACGTCTTCATGATCCGACCGATCAAGTACCGAACGCACGGCACCTCCAAGTTCTACACACGTTCAGCTCGATGACGTCCCTCGAACTCCGATCCAGCCGAGTGTTGAGGGAGAGTTTCGTCAGCACGACGGCGTGGTGACGATGATGATGTTCCACCGACGCAGGGCTTCGCCTAAGCTCCGCGACAGTATTATCGAGGTGTAATCTGGTGGAGGGGGCACCGCACACGGCTAAAATATCGTATATCAAGTGTGTCCATGGGGTGCCCCCTGCCCCCGTATATAAAGGAGCAAGGGAGGAGGAGGCCGGCCCTAGGAGGGGGCGCACCAAGTGTGGAGTCCTACTAGGACTCCCTAGTCCTAGTAGGATTCCACCTCCCATAAGGAATAGGAAAAGAGGAAGGGAAAAAGAGAAGGAAGGAAGGGGGCCCCCCCTTCCCTAGTCCAATTCGGACCAGACCAAGGGGAGGGGTGCGGCCACCCTTGAGGCCCTTTTCCTTCTTTCCCGTATGGCCCAATAAGGCCCAATACGTATTCCCGTAACTCTCCGGTACTCCGAAAAATACCCGAATCACTCGGAACCTTTCTGAAGTCCGAATATAGTCGTCCAATATATCGATCTTTACGTCTCGACCATTTCGAGACTCCTCGTCATGTCCCCGATCTCATCCGGGACTCCGAACTCCTTCGGTACATCATACATAAACTCATAATAAAACTGTCATCGTAACTTTAAGCGTGCGGACCCTTTGGGTTCGAGAACTATGTAGACATGACCGAGACACCTCTCCGGTCAATAACCAATAGCGGGACCTGGATGCCCATATTGGCTCCCACATATTCTACGAAGATCTTTATCGGTCAGACCGCATAACAACATACGTTGTTCCCTTTGTCATCGGTATGTTACTTGCCCGAGATTCGATCGTCGGTATCTCGATACCTAGTTCAATCTCGTTACCGGCAAGTCTCTTTACTCGTTCCGTAATACATCATCCTGCAACTAACTCATTAGTCACAATGCTTGCAAGGCTTATAGTGATGTGCATTACCGAGTGGGCCCAGAGATACCTCTCCGACAATAGGAGTGACAAATCCTAATCTCGAAATACGCCAACCCAACAAGTACCTTTGGAGACACCTGTAGAGCACCTTTATAATCACCCAGTTACGTTGTGACGTTTGGTAGCACACAAAGTGTTCCTCCGGTAAACGGGAGTTGCATAATCTCATAGTCATAGGAACATGTATAAGTCATGAAGAAAGCAATAGCAACATATTAAACGATCGGATGCTAAGCTAACGGAATGGGTCAAGTCAATCACGTCATTCTCCTAATGAGGTGATCCCGTTAATCAAATGACAACTCATGTCTATGGCTAGGAAACATAACCATCTTTGATTAACGAGCTAGTCAAGTAGAGGCATACTAGTGACACTCTGTTTGTCTATGTATTCACACATGTATTATGTTTCCGGTTAATACAATTCTAGCATGAGTAATAAACATTTATCATGATATAAGGAAATATATAATACTTTATTATTGCCTCTAGGGCATATTTCCTTCAGTCTCCCACTTGCACTAGAGTCAATAATCTAGTTCACATCGCCATGTGATTTAACATCAATAATTCACATCACCATGTGATTAACACCCATAGTTCACATCTCTATGTGACCAACACTCAAAGGGTTTACTAGAGTCAATAATCTAGTTCACATCGCTATGTGATTAACACCCAAAGAATACTAAGGTGTGATCATGTTTTGATTGTGAGATAATTTTAGTCAACGGGTCTGTCACATTCAGATCCGTAAGTATTTTGCAAATTTCTATGTTTACAATGCTCTGCACGGAGCTACTCTTAGCTAATTGCTCCCACTTTCAATATGTATCTGGACCGAGACTTAGAGTCATCTAGATTAGTGTCAAAACTTGCATTGACGTAACCCTTTACGACGAACCTTTTGTCACTTCCATAATCGAGAAACATATCCTTATTCCACTAAGGATAATTTTGACCGCTGTCCAGTGATCTACTCCTAGATCACTATTGTACTCCCTTGCCAAAATCAGTGTAGGGTATACAATAGATCTAGTACACAGCATGGCATACTTTATAGAACCTATGGCCAAGGCATAGGGAATGACTTTCATTCTCTTTCTATCTTCTGCCGTGGTCGGGCTTTGAGTCTTTACTCAATTTCACACCTTGTAACACAGGCAAGAACTCTTTCTTTGACTGTTCTATTTTGATCTACTTCAAAATCTTGTTAAGGTATGTACTCATTGAAAACTTATCAAGCGTCTTCATCTATCTCTATAGATCTTGATGCTCAATATGTAAGCAGCTTCACCGAGGTCTATCTTTGAAAAACTCCTTTCAAACACTCCTTTATGCTTTGCAGAATAATTCTACATTATTTCTGATTAACAATATGTCATTCACATATACTTATCAGAAATGCTGTAGTGCTCCCACTCACTTTCTTGTAAATACAGGCTTCACCGCAAGTCTGTATACAACTATATGCTTTGATCAATTTATCAAAGCGTATATTCCAACTCCGAGATGCTTGCACCAGTCCATTGATGGATCGCTGGAGCTTGCATATTTTGTTAGCACCTTTAGGATTGACAAAACCTTCTGGTTGCATCATATACAACTCTTCTTTAATAAATCAATTAAGGAATGCAGTTTTGTTTATCCCTTTGCCAGATTTCATAAAATGCGGCAATTGCTAACATGATTCGGACAGACTTAAGCATAGATACGAGTGAGAAACTCTCATCGTAGTCAACATCTTGAACTTTGTCGAAAACCTTTTTGCGACAATTCTAGCTTTGTAGATAGTGACACTACTATCAGCGTCCGTCTTCCTCTTGAAGATCCATTTATACTCAATTGCTTGCCGATTATCGGGCAAGTCAACCAAAGTCCACACTTTGTTCTCATACATGGATCTCATCTTAGATTTCATGGCCTCAAGCCATTTTGCGGAATCTGGGCTCACCATCGCTTCTTCATAGTTCGTAGGTTCGTCATGATCTAGTAACATAACCTCCAGAACAGGATTACCGTACCACTCTGGTGCGGATCTTACTCTGGTTTACCTACGAGGTTTGGTAGTAACTTGATCTGAAGTTACATGACCATCATCATGAACTTCCTCAATAATTGGTGTAGGAGTCACAGGAACAGATTTCTGTGATGAACTACTTTCCAATAAGGGAGCAGGTATAGTTACCTCATCAACTTCTACTTTCCTCCCACTCACTTCTTTCGAGATAAACTCCTTCTCTAGAAAGGATCCATTCTTAGCAACAAATGTCTTGCCTTCGGATTTGTGATAGAAGGTGTACCCAACTGTCTCCTTTGGGTATCCTATGAAGACACATTTCTCCGATTTGGGTTTTGAGCTTATCAGGATGAAACTTTTTCACATAAGCATCGCAACCCCAAAATTTTAAGAAACGACAACTTTGGTTTCTTGCCAAACCACAGTTCAAGTTGGGTACTAAACGATCGGATGCTAAGCTAACGGAATGGGTCAAGTCAATCACGTCATTCTCCTAATGAGGTGATCCCGTTAATCAAATGACAACTCATGTCTATGGCTAGGAAACATAACCATCTTTGATTAACGAGCTAGTCAAGTAGAGGCATACTAGTGACACTCTGTTTGTCTATGTATTCACACATGTATTATGTTTCCAGTTAATACAATTCTAGCATGAATAATAAACATTTATCATGATATAAGGAAATATATAATACTTTATTATTGCCTCTAGGGCATATTTCCTTCACTTGGACCCTACGTCAAGACATCAACCAGGAGGGCACGAGGTAGGGGGGGGGGCGCCTACCCCCTGGGCGCGCCCTCCACCCTCGTGGGCCCCCTGTTGCTCCACCGATGTACTCCTTCCTCCTATATATACCTACATACCCCCAAACTACCAAATACGGAGCCAAAAACCTAATTCCACCGCCGGAACCTTCTGTACCCGTGAGATCCCATCTTGGGGCCTTTTCCGGAGCTCCGCCGGAGGGGGCATCGATCACGGAGGGCTTCTACATCAACACCATAGCCTCTCCGATGATGTGTGAGTAGTTTACTTTAGACCTTTGGGTCCATAGTTATTAGCTAGATGGCTTCTTCTCTCTTTTTGGATCTCAATACAATGTTCTCCCCCTCTCTTGTGGAGATCTATTCGATGTAATCTTCTTTTGCGGTGTGTTTGTTGAGACCGATGAATTGTGGGTTTATGATCAAGTTTATCTATGAACAATATTTGAATCTTCTCTGAATTCTTTTATGTATGATTGGTTATCTTTGCAAGTCTCTTCGAATTATCAGTTTGGTTTGGCCTACTAGATTGATCTTTCTTGCAATGGGAGAAGTGCTTAGCTTTGGGTTCAATCTTGCGGTGTCCTTTCCCAGTGACAGTAGGGGCAGCAAGGCATGTATTGTATTGTTGCCATCGAGGATAACAAGATGGGGTTTATATCATATTGCATGAATTTATCCCTCTACATCATGTCATCTTGCTTAAGGCGTTACTCTGTTCTTATGAACTTAATACTCTAGATGCATGCTGGATAGCGGTCGATGTGTGGAGTAATAGTAGTAGATGCAGGCAGGAGTCGGTCTACTTGTCTTGGACGTGATGCCTATATACATGATCATACCTAGATATTCTCATAACTATGCTCAATTCTGTCAATTGCTCAACAGTAATTTGTTCACCCACCGTAATACTTATGCTCTTGAGAGAAGCCACTAGTGAAACCTATGGCCCCCGGGTCTATTTTCCGTCATATTAATCTCCCGTCAACAAGTTATTTCTAGCACCGTCTTTATTTTGCTTTCTTTACTTTTAATCTTTATCATAAAAATACCAAAAATATTATCTTATCATATCTATCAGATCTCACTCTCGTAAGTGACCGTGTAGGGATTGACAACCCCTTATCGTGTTGGTTGCGAGGATTTATTTGTTTGTGTAGGTGCGAGGGACTCGTGCGTGGCCTCCTACTAGATTGATACCTTGGTTCTCAAAAACTGAGGAAAATACTTACGCTACTTTGCTGCATCACCCTTTCCTCCTCAAGGGAAAACCAACGCAGTGCTCAAGAGGTAGCAAGAAGGATTTCTGGCGCCGTTGCCGGGGAGTCTACGCAAAAGTCAACATACCAAGTACCCATCACAAACCCTTATCTTCCGCATTACATTATTTGCCATTTGCCTCTCGTTTTTTCATCTCCCCCACTTCACCCTTGCCGTTTTATTTTACCTCTCTTTTCCGTTTGCCTCTTTTTGCCCGTCTTTTGTTTGCTCGTGTGTTGGATTGCTTGCTTGCCACGATGGCTCAAGATAATACAAAATTGTGTGATTTCACCAATACCAACAACAATGATTTCCTTAGCACTCCGATTGCTCCTCTTACCGATACTGAATCTTGTGAAATCAATACTGCTTTATTGGATCTTGTCATGAAAGATCAATTCGCCGGCCTTCCTAGTGAAGATGCCGCTACCCATCTAAATAACTTTGTTGATTTGTGTGATATGCAAAAGAAGAAAGATGTGGACAATGATATTGTTAAATTGAAGCTATTTCCTTTTTCGCTTAGAGATCGTGCTAAAGCTTGGTTTCGTCTTTGCCTAAAAATAGTATTGATTCTTGGAATAAGTGCAAAGATGCTTTTATCTCTAAGTATTTTCCTTCCGCTAAGATTATCTCTCTTAGAAATGATATTATGAATTTTAAGCAACTTGATCATGAACATGTTGCACAAGCTTGGGAGAGGATGAAATTAATGATACGTAATTGCCCTACGCATGGTTTGAATTTGTAGATGATTATACAAATTTTTTATGCCGGATTGAATTTTGCTTCTAGAAATCTTTTAGATTCGGCTGCGGGAGGCACTTTTATGGAAATCACTTTAGGAGAAGCTACTAAACTCCTAGATAATATTATGGTTAATTATTCTCAATGGCACACCGGAAGATCTACTAATAAAAAAGTGCATGCGATAGAAGAAATTAATGTTTTGAGTGGAAAGATGGATGAACTTATGAAATTATTTGCTACTAAGAGTGTTTCTTCTGATCCTAATGATATGCCTTTGTCTACTTTGATTGAGAATAATAATGAATCTATGGATGTGAATTTTGTTGGTAGGAATAATTTTGGTAACAACACGTATAGAGGAAACTTTAATCCTAGGCCGTATCCTAGTAATTCCTCTAATAATTATGGTAATTACTACAACAATTCTTATGGAAATTTTAATAAGATGCCTTCTGAATTTGAGACTCGTGTTAAGGAGTTTATGAATTCGCAAAAGAATTTCAATGCTTTGCTTGAAGAAAAATTGCTTAAAGTTGATGAATTGGCTAGGAATGTTGATAGAATCTCTCTTGATGTTGATTCTTTAAAACTTAGATCTATTCCACCTAAGCATGATATCAATGAGTCTCTCAAAGCCATGAGAATTTCCATTGATGAGTGCAAAGAAATAACCGCTAGGATGCGTGCGAAGAAAGATTGCTTTGTGAAAGCGTGTTTTTCAAATTTCTATGAAAATAAAGATGAAGATCTAAAGGTTATTGATGTGTCCCCTATTAAATCTTTGTTTTGAAATATGAATCTTGATAATGATGGGACTGAATATGAACCACCTTTACCTAGAAGGCGTTCCAAAAATTCAGAGTTTTTATATCTTGATGCTAAAATTGATAGAAGTGGGATTGAAGAGATCGAAACATTAGATATTAATGAACCCACTATTTTGGATTTCAAGGAATTTAATTATGATAATTTCTCTTTGATAGATTGTATTTCCTTGTTGCAAACCGTGCTAAATTCTCCTCATGCTTATAGTCAAAATAAAGCTTTTACTAAACATATCGTTGATGCTTTGATGCAATCTTATGAAGAAAAACTTGAGTTGGAAGTTTCTATCCCTAGAAAACTCTATGATGAGTGGGAACCTACTATTAAAATTAAAATTAAAGATCATGAATGCTATGCTTTGTGTGATTTGGGTGCTAGTGTTTCCACGATCCCAAAAACTTTATGCGATTTGTTAGGTTTCCGTGATTTTGATGATTGCTCTTTAAACTTGCACCTTCCGGATTCCACCATTAAGAAACCTATGGGAAGAATTAATGATGTTCTTATTGTTGTAAATAGGAACTATGTGCCTGTAGATTTTATTGTTCTTGACATAGATTGTAATCCTACGTGTCCTATTATTCTTGGTAGACTTTTCCTTAGAACGATCGGTGCAATTATTGATATGAAGGAAGGAAATATTAGATTCCAATTTCCGTTAAGGAAAGGCATGGAACACTTCCCTAGAAAGAAAATAAAATTACCTTATGAATCCATTATGAGAGCCACTTATGGATTGCCTACTAAAGATGGCAATACCTAGATCTATCCTTGCTTTTATGCCTAGCTAGGGGCGTTAAACGATAGCGCTTGTTGGGAGGCAACCCAATTTTATTTTTAGTTTTTTTTCTTTTTGCTTCTGTTTAGGAATAAATATTTGATCTATCCTCTTATTAAATTTGTTTTTGTTTTTAATTAGTGTTTGTGCCAAGTTAAATCTATAGGTTCTTCTTGGATGATAGTTATTTGATCTTGCTGTAAATTCCAGAAACATTCTGTTCACGAAAATAATTGTTAAAAATCACCAGAACGTGATAAAATACTGATTCCAATTGCTGCTGATCAATAAAAAAATTGTTTAGGTCTTCCTATTTTGGCTGAATTTTTGGAGTGACAGAAGTTTGCGTTATTTACAGATTACTACAGACTGTTCTGTTTTTGACAGATTCTGTTTTTTGTGTGTTGTTTGCTTATTTTGATGAATCTATGGCTAGTAAAATAGTTTATAAACCATAGAGAAGTTGGAATACAGTATGTTTAACACCAATATAAATAAATAATTAGTTCATTACAGTACCTTGAAGTGGTGTTTTGTTTTTTTTCGCTAATGGAGCTCACGAGATTTTCTGCTGAGTTTTGTGTTGTGAAGTTTTCAAGTTTTGGGTAAAAGATTTGATGGATTATGGAACAAGGAGTGGCAAGAGCCTAAGCTTGGGGATGCCCAAGGCACCCCAAGATAATCTAAGAACACCAAAAAGCCAAAGCTTGGGGATGCCCCGGAAGGCATCCCCTCTTTCGTCTATTTCCATCGGTAACTTTACTTGGAGCTATATTTTTATTCACCACATGATATGTGTTTTGCTTGGAGCGTCTTGTATTATTTGAGTCTTTATTTGTTAGTTTACCACAATCATACTTGCTGTACACACCTTTTGAGAGACACACACTTGATTTGGAAATTATTAGAATACTCTATGTGCTTCATTTATATCTTTTGAGTCATATAGTTTTTGCTCTAGTGCTTCACTTATATCTTTTAAAGCATGGTGGTGGATTTGTTTTATAGAAACTATTGTTCTCTCATGCTTCACTTAGATTATTTTGAGAGTCCTACAAAACAGCATGGTAGTTTGCTTTGACAATGATAGGCATTCAAGATTAGAAAAAGGAAAAATTCTTATGAGTGTGTTGAATATTATGAGAAGTTTGATGCTTGATAATTGTTTTGAGATATGAAGATGATGATATTAGAGTCATGCTAGTTGAGTAGTTTTGAATTTGAGAAATACTTGTGTTAAAGCTTGTGATTCCCGTAGCATGCACGTATGGTGAAGCGTTATGTGATGAAGTCGGAGCATGATTAATTTATTGATTGTCTTCCTTATGAGTGGCGGTCGGGGACGAGCGATGGTCTTTTCCTACCAATCTATCCCCTAGGAGCATGCGCGTAATACTTTGCTTTGATAACTTATAGATTTTTGCAATAAGTATATGAGTTCTTTATGACTAATGTTGAGTCCATGGATTATACGCACTTTTCTTTCTTCCACCATTGCTAGCCTCTCTAATACCGCGCACTTTTCGCTGGTATCATACACCCACCATATACCTTCCTCAAAACAGCCACCATACCTACCTATCATGGCATTTCCATAGCCATTCCGAGATATATTGCCATGCAACTTACCACCGTTTCGTTACTATGACACGCTCCATCATTGTCATATTGCTTCGCATGATCATGTAGTTGACATTGTATTTGTGGCAAAGCCACCATTCATAATTCTTTCGTACATGTCACTCTTGATTCATTGCATATCCCGGTACACCGCCGGAGCCATTCACAGAGAGTCATATTTTGTTCTAAGTATTGAGTTGTAATTGTTGAGTTGTAAGTAAATAAAAGTGTGATGATCATCATTTTTTAGAGCATTGTCCCAAGTGAGGAAAGGATGATGGAGACTATGATTCCCCCACAAGTCGGTATGAGACTCCGGACGAAAAAAAGAGGCCATTAAAAAAAAGAAAAGGCCCAAATGAAAAAAAAGAGAAAAAGAGAGAAGGGACAATGTTACTATCCTTTTACCACACTTGTGCTTCAAAGTAGCACCATTATCTTCATGATAGAGAGTCTCCTATGATATCACTTTCATATACTAGTGGGAATTTTTCATTATAGAACTTGGCTTGTATATTCCAATGATGGGCTTCCTCAAAATGCCCTAGGTCTTCGTGAGCAAGCGAGTTGGATGTTCACCCACTTAGTTTCTTTTGTTGAGCTTTCATATACTTATAGCTCTACTGCATCCATTGCATGGCAATCCCTACTCACTCACATTGATATCTATTGATGGGCATCTGATACGTCTCCAACGTATCTATAATTTAGGTATTCATGCTATTATATTATCTGTTTGAATGTTTATGGGCTTTACTAAACACTTTCATATTATTTTTGGGACTAACCTATTAACCCAGAGCCCAGTGCCAGTTCCTGTTTTTCCCTTGTTTCAGTGTTTCGAAGAAAAGGAATAGCAAACGGAGTCCAAACGGAATGAAACCTTCGGGAGAAGTTATTTTTGGAAAGAAAGCAATCCAGGAGACTTGGAGTGCACGTCAGGGGATCAACGAGGAAGGCATGAGGCAGGGGGCGTGCCCACCCCCTGGGTGCACCCACCACCCTCGTGGGCCCCTCGTGGCTCCCCTGACGTATTTCTTCCTCCTATATATACCAATATACCCTAAAACCATCGGGGAACATAATAGATCTGAAGTTCCGCTGCCGCAAGCCTCTGTAGCCACCAAACACCAATCGGGACCCTGTTCCGGCACCCTGCCGGAGGGGGGAACCCTCACCGGTGGCCATCTTCATCATCCCGGCGCTCTCCATGACGAGGAGGGAGTAGTTCACCCTCGGGGCTGAGGGTATGTACCAGTAGCTATGTGTTTGATCTCTCTCTCGTGTTCTTGAGGTGATACAATCTTGATGTATCGCGAGCTTTGCTATTATAGTTGGATGTTATGATGTTTCTCCCCCTCTACTCTCTTGTAATGGATTGAGTTTCCCCTTTGAAGTTATCTTATCGGATTGAGTCTTTTAATGATTTGAGAACACTTGATGTATGTCTTGCGTGGGATAACCGTGGTGACAATGGGTTATTCTATTGATTCACTTGATGTATGTTTTGGTGATCAACTTGCGGGTTCCGCCCATGAACCTATGCATAGGGGTTGGCACACGTTTTCGTCTTGACTCTCCGGTAGAAACATTAGGGCACTCTTTGAAGTACTTTGTGTTGGTTTGAATAGATGAATCTGAGATTGTGTGATGCATATCGTATAATCATGCCCACGGATACTTGAGGTGACATTGGAGTATCTACATAGCTCCAAAACTTTAGGGTTTTGGTTGATGTGTGTCTTAAGGTGTTATTTTACTATGAACTCTAGGGCTGTTTGTGACACTTATAGGAATAGCCCAATGGATTGATCGGAAAGAATAAGTTTGAGGTGGTTTCGTACCCTACCATAATCTCTTCGTTTGTTCTCCGCTATTAGTGGCTTTGGAGTGACTCTTTGTTGCATGTTGAGGGATAGTTATATGATCCACTTATGTTATTATTGTTGAGATAACTTGCACTAGTGAAAGTATGAACCCTAGGCCTTGTTTCCTAGCATCGCAATACCGTTTACGATCACTTTTACCACTTGCTACCTTGCTGTTTTTATATTTTCAGATTACAAAAACCTATATCTACCATCCATATTGCACTTGTATCACCATCTCTTCGCCGAACTAGTGCACCTATACAAATTACCATTGTATTGGGTGTGTTGGGGACACAAGAGACTCTTTGTTATTTGGTTGCAGGGTTGTTTGAGAGAGACCATCTTCAACCTACGCCTCCCACGGATTGATAAACCTTAGGTCATCCACTTGAGGGAAATTTGCTACTGTCCTACAAACCTCTACACTTGGAGGCCCAACAACGTCTACAAGAAGAAGGTTGCGTAGTAGACATCGGCATCTCCATAGCCCGTTGATACACCTAGTTGATGTGAGACTATCTTCTCCTTTTTGTCTTCTCCACAACCACCATTCTATTCCACATATAGTGCTATGTCCATGGCTCACGCTCATGTATTGCGTGAAGATTGAAAAAGTTTGAGAACACTAAAAGTATGAAACAATTGCTTGGCTTGTCATCGGAGTTGTGCATGATTTAAATATTTTGTGTGATGAAGATAGAGCATAGCCCGACTATATGATTTTGTAGGGATAACTTTCTTTGGCCATGTTATTTTGAGAAGACATAATTGCTTAGTTAGTATGCTTGAAGTATTATTATTTTTATGTCAATATTAAACTTTTGTCTTGAATCTTTCGGATCTGAATATTCATACCACAATTAAGAAGAATTACATTGAAATTATGCCAAGTAGCATTCCACATCGAAAATTCTGTTTTTATCATTTACCTACTCGAGGACGAGCAGGAATTAAGCTTGGGGATGCTTGATACGTCTCCAACGTATCTATAATTTTTTATTGTTCCATGCTATATTATATTCTGTTTTGGACATTATTGGGCTTTATTATACACTTTTATATTATTTTTGGGACTAACCTATTAACCGGAGGCCCAACCCAGAATTGCTTTTTTTTTGCCTATTTCAGAGTTCCGCAGAAAAAGAATATCAGACGGAGTCCAAACGGAATGAAACCTTCGGGAACGTGATTTTCGGAACGAACGTGATCCAGAGGACTTGGACCCTACGCCAAGACATCAAGCAGGAGGGCACGAGGTAGGGGGGCGCGCCTACCCCCCCGGGCGCGCCCTCCACCCTCGTGGGCCACCTGTTGCTCCACCGACGTACTCCTTCCTCCTATATATACCTACGTACCCCCAAACTACCAGATATGGAGCCAAAAACCTAATTCCACCACTGCAACCTTCTGTACCCGTGAGATCCCATCTTGGGGCCTTTTCCGGAGCTCCGCCGGAGGGGGCATCGATCACGGAGGGCTTCTACATCAACACCATAGCCTCTCCGATGATGCGTGAGTAGTTTACTTTAGACCTTCGGGTCCATAGTTATTAGCTAGATGGCTTCTTCTCTCTTTTTGGATCTCAATACAATGTTCTCCCCCTCTCTTGTGGAGATCTATTCGATGTAATGTTCTTTTGCGGTGTGTTTGTTGAGACCGATGAATTGTGGGTTTATGATCAAGTTTATCTATGAACAATATTTGAATCTTCTCTGAGTTCTTTTATGTATGATTGGTTATCTTTGCAAGTCTCTTCGAATTATCAGTTTGGTTTGGCCTACTAGATTGATCTTTCTTGTAATGGGAGAAGTGCTTAGCTTTGGGTTCAATCTTGCGGTGTCCTTTCCCAGTGACAGTAGGGGCAGCAAGGCACGTATTGTATTGTTGCCATCGAGGATAACAAGATGGGGTTTATATCATATTGCATGAATTTATCCCTCTACATCATGTCATCTTGCTTAAGGCGTTACTCTGTTCTTATGAACTTAATACTCTAGATGCATGCTGGATAGCGGTCGATGTGTGGAGTAATAGTAGTAGATGCAGGCAGGAGTCGATCTACTTGTCTTGGACGTGATGCCTATATACATGATCATACCTAGATATTCTCATAACTATGCTCAATTCTATCAATTGCTCAACAGTAATTTGTTCACCCACCGTAATACTTATGCTCTTGAGAGAAGCCTCTAGTGAAACCTATGGCCCCCGCAACGGCCCACACGCGAAGGCCAGAAACGCTCCTGAGATGCGGCCCTGTCGAGCCCTGGGACGTCGATGCAAACTCGCAGCCCGGCATCCTCACCTGGGTGGGGAGCTGCGCCTTGTGAGTGGCTGTCGCCGCACATGGCTCTTGCGTCTTGCAGTTCCTTAGTGGTCTTGGCGATGAACTCCTGAGTGGTGGGCACTCCTTGCCCTGTGTTCTCCTGAGGGAAACGTGCCGCGAAACACGCCTCCAAGTGGTGCCCAAGCGCCTCCCTCGTGAGGTTGGCAAGGTCTGAGGCCCTCCAGAAGAGAGCCCCCGAGCCCTGCCCGAGGAGGGCGCCGGGCGCGCCTTCCTATGCGACAGAGGGAGGCGCCCCCGGAGCGGGCGCTGATCCTGACGAGGCTCCAGCTGCGAGGCGATCCTCCTGAGGTCCTGCACGGTGCAACTGCTTCTTCTTGGGGATGGCCTCCGGAGGGCCCTCACTTCTGCTGCCAGGGTCGTTGATTGCTGCAGCTTGGAAGGCGCGCTTGAGGGAGCACACCGCATCTTTCTTCACATAGGACCGTGATGATTCCGCCGCTTCCCGGCATCTTGAGGACGTTGTAGCCGTGATGGGTGACTGCCATGAACTTGGCCAGGGCCGGATACCCGAGGATGGCGTTGTACGACAGGCGGATGTGCGCGGCGTCAAAGTCGATGAGCTCAGTGTGGTAGTTCTTGCGCTCTCCGAAGGTGACAGGCAGGCGGACCTGCCCTATCGATGTGGGGGAACCGTCGGTCATTCCTGAGAAAGGCTTGGTAGGCTGGAGTTGCTCATATGCCACTTGGAGGTTGTCGAACGTGTCGACGGACAGGACGTTGAGCCCTGCGCCGCCGTCGATGAGGGTCTTGGTAACCTGCACATTGCTGATGACTGGGGAGCACAGCATTGGAAGGGCGCCAGCGGTGGCCGCGCACTCGAGCTAATCCACCGAGTTGAAAGTGATGGCACATTGGGACCACTTGAGCGGGCGTGTGGCCTCGAGCTTGGGGAGCACCGCGTTCACCTCGCGAGCGAACTGTTTGAAGATGCGCTGAGAGGCTGGGGCCTGGGCACCACCCAAGATGCAGCCGATTGCACACGGCTCCTGGAAGCCCCCAGCCCCCTCGTCCTGATGGTGATCGTCGTTCCTCCTTGGTGGCGGCAGCGGGGGAAGACCGGCGT
Organism: Triticum aestivum; assembly: GCF_018294505.1. NCBI lineage: Eukaryota > Viridiplantae > Streptophyta > Magnoliopsida > Poales > Poaceae > Triticum > Triticum aestivum. The sequence continues at coordinate 491,152,172 of NC_057799.1, read as the reverse complement.
TGCCTTGGGGGCGATCCTCACGAGGCTGGTCCCTCCAGGCGCCCTCGCGAGGATGGTCCTGTCAGCGGTCCTCACGAGGCCTGTCGCGCCACTCCTGGCGCGGGCCATGGGCGTCCTAGCGTCCGCCTCCACGTCCTCCTCCACGGCCGTAGCCCCGGTCGCTACGCTCGGGGCGTCGACCGAAGCGTCCTTCTCGTATGGCTCTGAGCTCTTGACAATCACTGGTGTTGTGGGTGTTCAGGTTGTGGAAGGCGCAGAACGGTCAGCCATTCTTGGATGAGTCAGGCTGATCTCTGCCTTGCTTGGTGTCGGGCTCCGCTGCTAGCACTGCTGCTTCCTTGCGCTTCACGTCCTTTGCCTTGGCCTTCTTCTCCTCTATGCCCGCAGCTGGCAGCTCGAGGAGGGAGAGGCGCCCCTCCTCAGCTCTTGCGCACTTGGTCGCCAGGTTGAACAGCTCCTGAGATGTGCACAACTCCTCATGGATAGCGAGCTCTTCCTTCATCTTGACGTCACGGACGCCGTCCGAAAACACGAAGATGATGGCCTCGTCCGTGACCTTGGGGATCTTGAGGAGAGTGCCGTTGAAGTGCTGGATGTACTTCTGGAGAGTCTCTCCTAGTTGTTGCTTGATACGGCGCAGGTCACCCGCGGCCGGCGGGCGGTCGCGAGTGCCCTGGAAGTTGGCGACGAAGCGGTCGCGCATCTCGTCCCAGGATGAGATCGAGCCGTGCTGCAGGTGCAGGAGCCAGGAGCGGGCTCCATCCTTGAGAGCCATGGGAAACCAGTTCGCCATGACTTTCTCATCGCTGTTGGCCGCTTCGATGCTCAGCTCGTAGAGCTGCAGGAACTCCGCGGGGTCGTCGGTGCCGTCGTAGCGAGGAGGCAGATCCGGCTTGAACTTGCCTGGCCAGGCGACGCTACGCAGCTCGGGGGTGAAGGCGCGGCAGCTGGCTGTTGTTGCTGGGGCCTGCTTCAGAGGTGGGGCTTGGTCTTGATGAGGTCCGCGCGGCGCCGCTGTGGGCGGTGCGCAGTCTTGACGAGGCGGCGCGGGAAGCGCGGGTGCAGCTTCTCGCGGCCGTGGGATTTCTTGGCAGCTTCTCTCTTCGCGCGCGGGCACCGGACGTGGCGGATCACGCCGTGGGGCTGCGCGCCTTGGTGCCAAGGCACCATCTTGGGGCAGAGGTGGTGGAGGCACGCCATGAGCCTCGTCGCCCGTGGCTGGCAGAGGTTGAGGCAGAGAGAGGGACGGCACCGGGGAGCCCCCTGCGGCGCGGACGAGCTCGGCGACGCGGTCGAGCCACTCCTCGTAGAGGTCGTCAACCGGGCGGTAGCGCAGGAGCTTGTTCGCCGCGAGGAGCGCGGCCCGCGCCTCCATGGGAGCGCGGCGGGCGTGAGACGAAGAACCGGCCGAGGTCAATGATGGAGTGGCGGTGCGGCCGTTCTGGCGCACCGATGGATGCAGCGAGGACACCTGCTGCTCGTTCCCCGCCGGGCCGGTGGCGGCGTTGGCGGCGGGAGACGGAGAACGACGAGGTGGCCCGCCGACGGGAGCCGTCTGAGCAACGCGGGCGGTGAGGGCAGCCCGGCGCTCAGCTTGAGCACGGCGAGCGTCCGCCATGGAGACGACGGAGCGACGAATTGATGGAAGGGAAGCTACGGCGCACCCCTACCTGGTGCGCCAAATGTCGGATGTGGGGTTCCGGCAAACCCTTAAGGTTCGAACACTGGGGTGCGCGCGAAGTCTTTCCCTCCTATCGATCTACGCCCTAGCTCGCTAAGATCTCGCAGACGAACTCGACAAACTCACAACACAGAAAGACAAGAGATTTATACTGGTTCGGGCCACCGTTGTGGTGTAATACCCTACTCCAGTGTGGTGGTGGTGGAATGCCTCTTGGGCTGATGATGAACAGTACAAAGGGAAGAACAGCCTCCAGAGGTTGAGGTGTTCCTGTGGCTAGGGTAGGCTCTCGATCGGATTGGATCAGGCTAAGATGAGATGCCTCTACTGTGGTGGATAGCTCTACTTATATAGGCCCTGGTCCTCTTCCCAAATATTGAGCGGGAAGGGAGCCAACAACGGCGGGCAAATTTGAAGGGGGACAACTAGTACAAGCTATCCTGACAAAAGTGGTCTTAGCCTGCGAAAAGCTCTGGTGGTGACGTCGTCTTGGGCTCCACGATGACCTCCATCTTGCCGTCCTCCTGGTCTTGGTCTCGTTGCACCGATATGGCAACCTTTGCCTGATGCCTCGGTACTCCTCGCCTGCGCTGGCTTCCTTAGCACCAAAGAGGAAACAAGGACGCTGCGCGCGCTGGCGCCCGCCTGGCGCTGATCATCATGGCTCACGTCACGAGAGCCTCGTGAGGTTTGCCTCGCCTTGATATCTCCGCTCCTCGTGAGCCTGCCTGGCCAGGCCACTCCTGAGGAGGTCTTGCGTCATCCGCCTCGCGAGGCTTGGCCCCTCGCGAGGGTCTTGAATGCTTTGTTGCTGAAGATGGGCTGTACGGCCCGCTGGCTTAGCCACGCCGTGGGCCCCAGACAGGCAAGTCTGGGGACCCCCGTTCCCAGAACACCGACAGCTTCGCCTAAGCACCGCTACGATATGATCGAGGTGGATTATGGTGGAGGGGGCACCGCACACGGTTGGGAGAGATCAACAAATCAACTTGTGTGTCTATGGGGTGCCCCTGCCCCCATATATAAAGGAGCTAGGGGGGAGGCGGCCGGCCAGGAGGAGGGCGCGCTAAGGGGGGAGTCCTACTCCCACCGGGAGTAGGACTCCCTCTTTTCCTAGTTGGAGTAGGAGGGGAGAAGGAAGGGAGAGAGGAAGAGAAGGAAAGGGGGGCGCCGCCCCCTCCTTGTCCAATTCGGACTAGAGGGGAGGGGGCGCGCGGCTGCCCTTGGCCGCCCCTCCCCTTCTCCCACTAGGGCCCATGAGGCCCAATTAACTCCCCGGGGGGTTCCGGTAACCCCCCGGTACTCCGGTATATGTCCGAAACCTTCCGGAACCTTTCCGGTGTCCGAACATAGTCATCCAACATATCGATCTTTACTTCTCGACCATTTTGAGACTCCTCGTCATGTCCGTGATCATATCCGGGACTCCAAACTACCTTCGGTACATCAAAACACAAAAACTCATAATACCGATCGTCACCGAACTTTAAGCGTGCGAACCCTACAGGTTCGAGAACTATGTAGACATGACCGAGACACGTCTCCGGTCAATAACCAATAGCGGAACCTGGATGCTCATATTGGCTCCCACATATTCTACAAAGATCTTTATCGGTCAAATCGCATAACAACATACGTTTGTTCCCTTTGTCATCGGTATGTTACTTGCCCGAGGTTCGATCGTCGGTATCTCAATACCTAGTTCAATCTCGTTACTGGCAAGTCTCTTTACTCATTCCGTAATACATCATTCCACAACTAATTCATTAGTTACAATGCTTGCAAGGCTTATAGTGATGTGTATTACCGAGTGGGCCCAGAGATACCTCTCCGACAATTGAAGTGACAAATCCTAATCTCGAAATACGTGACGTTTGGTAGCACACAAAGTGTTCCTCTGGTAAACGGGAGTTGCATAATCTCATAGTTATAGGAACATGTATAAGTCATGAAGAAAGCAATAGCAACATACTAAACGATCAAGTGCTAAGCTAACGGAATGGGTCAAGTCAATCACATCATTCTCCTAATGATGTGATCCCATTAAGCAATGACAACTCATGTCTATGGTTTAGGAAACATAACCATCTTTAATTAACGAGCTAGTCAAGTAGAGGCATACTAGTGACACTCTGTTTGTCTATGTATGCACACATGTATTAAGTTTCTGGTTAATACAATTATAGCATGAATAATAAACATTTATCATGATATAAGGAAATGTAAATAACAACTTTATTATTGCCTCTATGGCATATTTCCTTTAGTCTCCCACTTGCACTAGAGTCAATAATCTAGATTACATAGTAATGATTCTAACACCCATGGATTCTTGGTGTTGATCATGTTTTGCTCATGGAAGAGGCTTAGTCAACGGGTCTGCAACATTCAGATCCGTATGTATTTTGCAAACTTCTATGTCTCCCTCCTTGACTAGATCGCTGATGGAATTGAAGCGTCTCTTGATGTGCTTGGTTCTCTTGTGAAATCTGGATTCCTTCGCCAAGGCAATTGCTCCAGCATTGTCACGAAATATTTTCATTGGACCCGATGCACTTGGTATAACACCTAGATCGGATCTGAACTCCTTCATCCAGACTCCTTCATTTGCTGCTTCTGAAGCAGCTATGTACTCCGCTTCACACGTAGATCCCGCCACGACGCTCTGCTTGGAACTGCACCAACTGACAACTCCACCATTCAATATAAATACGTATCCGGTTTGCAACTTAGAGTCATCCGGATCAAAGTCAAAGCTTGCATCGACGTAACCATTTACGATGAGCTCTTTGTCACCTCCATAAACGAGAAACATAGCCTTAGTCCTTTTCAGGTATTTCAGGATGTTCTTGCACTACAAAAAAAAGACACATCCGTGACATTTTGGGCCGAACGAATTTTTTTTCTGTCATACATATGACACTTTTATGACGATAATTGTGACAAAACCCGGTATCATCATAGATGTGGTGGGCTCCTACTTCTATGACAAAAAATCATGACAGAAAATGGGCTTTTCGTCCTGGGCGGGCCGGAGACGCAGCTGCATGACATTCTTTGGGCCGTCCATGACGGAAAAAACCGTGGTAGAAGCGAGGGGGAGGAAAATTTCTGGGAGTTCCCGGTTACGGTGGGAGGTCGGGGGCCGAGCGATGCACGTTTCTCTCGTACACGTACGTGCGTGTGTGCGAGGCGTTGGCTCTAACTGAACCCGAGCGAGGCGTTGGGCTCTAACTGAACCCGAGCGATTGCACTGCAGGCTACGCGTTACTGAACCCGAGCGATCGATCGATGGCTGTTAACTGAACCCGATCGAGCGATTCCTTCGCTACTGCTGCTAACTGAAGCCGATCGATGCTGCCTCTGGATGAA
>NC_057799.1:491139425-491146594 GCF_018294505.1 Triticum aestivum | reverse complement strand
GTTGGGGCTGGATGAACAGGACCCCCGTGGAGGGCAGGATGAACAGGACCACCCCATGGAGGGCAGAATGAACAGTAGACGGTGGAGGGATGGATGAACAGTAGCCCATGGAGGGGTGGTTGAACAGGAGCCCGTGGAGAGGGCTGGTTGAACAGTAGCCGGTGGAGTAGCGCGTGGTGGAGGCTGTATGAACAGGAGCCCGTGGATGAACAGTCGCAGGTGGAGGCTGGAGGAGGTCGACGGTGGATGAACAGTAGCCCGTGGAGGCTGGAGGGGGTCGATGGTGGAGATGAACAATGTCCCGTGGAGTCCCGTTTTGCAGTACGCCACACCCCTCCCGATGAACAGGACCCCCATTTCGACCGTAGCGCTCCAACACAAGTCCGTTCCCTCCGTTTTGCGGTACGCCACACCCCTCCCGATCAACAGGACCCCCGTTTCGACCGTAGGAGGTCCGTTTCCTCCGTTTTGCGGTACGCCAGACCCCTCACGATGAACAGGATCCCGTTTTAAACGTGGCCGGTCGAACACAAGCCCGTTTCCTCCGTTTTACGGTACGCCAGGCCTCGTTTCCATCGGCTGTTCCGTCCAAGCCCTCCCGATGAACACGACGACGCATTCCATTCCGACCCAGCCGGTTGGCTCCCCATGAACACGACGACGACACTGTTTCTCCGTTCCGACCCAGCCATGTACACGAGCCCTGGCCGTACGTATGCGCGAGTAGGCTTTCGAGACCCTGCCCGTATGTACGTACATGGCCGTATTTTCTTGCTTGCACACTGGCCGCTGTACGTACGTGTACATGCTACGTGCGTGCCTCTACTACGACACGTGCGCGCCTCTACATCCACCAGTATATATGTACGTACACGTTCGCAACCAGAATGACAACGCTACGTATGCTTCGACCAGGTGGGTCCCGACTGTCAGGCACTTCCTTGCCTGCGAAGATGTAGCTGGTGGGTCCCAGCAGTCACGGGGCGAATCGTTTTTTTTTCGGACACACTTCCTTGCGTGCGAAGATGTAGCTGGTGGGTCCCAGCAGTCAGGGGGAAACATTTTTTTGCAAAATAGAGTGGCCCGTCCGGTGGGTCCCAGCTGTCAGGTGGAGGAATCATTATTTTCCGCGTAATAAGGAGGCACTTCCTTGCTGCGGCCGTGGACCCAGCTGTCAGCCTCTCCACGTACAGTCCACGTCCGATGGAAGTCGTTCCTTGACCACGTTGACCACGCCGCGCCGAGAGCACCAGGGCGGTGGACGACGGCGAGGCCTAGGAAGGGGACGACGGGGAGCCGGGGAATACGCGGCAGTGGAAGCCCGCGCGGAGAGGAGTACGAGGGTTCACTGGTTCGGCTACGGTGTGAGGCTGCCGTCGCCGCAGGGCCTGGCCAGCGGTGGGAATAGTAGGGGGCGGTGAGGCCTCCGCGGCAGCACAGCCGGCCACGGGAGGCAGGAGCATGCGGCACGACCGGCGCTGCTTTGGGCGGCTGGAGCAAGAAGACCAGAGGTTGAAGAAGCACTACGGCCGTTGGATGGACATTGTACGGTCACTGGAGCTAGAATCGTTCATATTGACTAAAGTTGACAAAGGCCCCCGTCCCAGTCAACTTAGTAGGCCCACAAGTCAGCCTCCCACCATGGTGGGTCCCAGCTAGCAGGGGAGTATTCATTTTTTTGTGCGTAATAAGGAGGCACTTCCTTGCGTGCGAAGATATAGCTGGTGGGTCCGAGTTGTCAGCGGCGGTTACGTTTTTTTCGCGAAATACAGAGGCCCTTTCGGTGGGTCCCTGATGTCAGGTGGAGGAATCATTATTTTGCGCGTAATAAGGAGGCATTTCCTTGCGTGCGGCCGTGGACCCAGCTATCGGCCTCTCCACGTACAGTCCACTTCAGATGCATGTCGGTCGTTGACCACATTGACCAGGCCGTGCCAAGAGCACCAGGGCGGTGGACGACGGCGAGGCCTAGGAAGGGAACGACACGGAGGCAGGGAAGACTCGGCAGTTGTTTCCCATGCGGAGGGGAGTACGACTGTACGAGGGTTTACTGGTTCGTCTGCCGTCGCCGGAGAATAACAGCAGGTGTGGGTGAGTAGAGGGATGGCTAGGCCAGCGATGGGTGTACGGTGGGGCGGTGAGGCCTGCGCGGCAGCAGAGCCGGCCGCGGGGAGGAGGGAGCAGGCAGTCCCGCCGGCGCTTGTTTGAGCGGCTGGAGCAGGAAGAGTAGAGATTGAAGAAGCACGACGGCCGTTGGATGGCCTTCCAACAGTCACTGCTTGTGCGTCAACCTTTTTTTAGGAAAGTCTCAAATCTGTGGAAAATAGCATACAACCCATCTGCCATTATTTCTAATAATTTACAGCCCATTTGCTAATTCTGCAGGTTTCTTTTGGAGCCCATATTCTTTTTGTTAGCATTACAGCCCATATTGTGGCCACGGTTAAAAAATTATACAAAATGTTGCATATTTTGGTGCGGTCCGAACTGTTTTTAATCCCGAAATTTTGAGTCACATTCAAACTGATTTTAAAAATAAATGTATATCAATATAAAATCCAACAAATTGTCCACGCATAAAAATTAATGCAATTTAAAATCTTGAAATGAAAAAAAGAAATTTGAAAGTAATTGCCGGTTTGATGTGTTTTAAAAATGTACAGCCCATTTCTCATTACTGAGAGGCCATTTTCTCGTCCAGCCGAATGAAGCTCTCCTTGTCTTGAAAGATTTGAAGCCCAATAGGCCTGACAAAGCGACTTACTTGGCAAATCATAAAAAAACCGGGCTAGCCATTTTCAGAAAGAAAAAAAAACTACTGGGCTGGTCTGTGGTAAACATAAAAGAGAAGGCTGTCTAGACATGCCAGAGTGCCCCGCACAGCCCAGTTGACACCCTGCTTCCGTCTCAAAAACAAATTAGATAAATGCCACAACAAATATGGCGATTCATAAAAATGCCACTGCAATTTCCAAACTTTGAAAAATGCCACTGCAATTTTTGCAAACTTTGGAAAACGCCACTGCAATTTGCAAACTTTGAAAAACGCCACTCCAGACTTCGAAAAATGCCACCGGGGATGGCATGAAATGGCATTTTTCAAAGTTTGGAAATTGCAATGGCATTTCTTAGAAACACCAGATTTGGAGTGGCATTTATCAAATTAACCCAAAACAAAAATAACTGGGCGAGCTGCTGGGTCCCTGATGTCAGCCGCTCGTTGTGCAACTCTCTCGTTTATTGACTACGTTGACAATGGCATGGGACCCAGATGTCAGAAATCCATTACGAGGAGCCATTTTTTAATTGGATTGAAATAAGGAGGCACTTTGCTTGCGTACTGGCATGACCTTGGCGGGTCCCTGCTGTCATCCTCTCCACGTACAATCATCTCCTGGTTGTGTACGCGTCAACTTGGTAGGCCCACAAGTCAGCCTCTAAACCCGTGGAGGACAAATACAACCCATTTAAAAAAATAACAACCCATTCCATATGTTCAAACAGAAAGTTCAACATTCAGAGCAAAGTAAAAGGTCTGATCCACATATAGAGTACTGAACTTCCACGTTGACAACCATCATAGCCAAGTTAACTATCTACTTCCACTAATACTCTAGTAGCGTACAAGTACTAACTTACTCTTAGCTAGCTAGACGATGCCGGCCGCCATCTGCGGTACACGCTAAACGCCGGCACCGGCATCCTCCGCCTCGCCTCAGACTTGCCAGAGGTGCGATAGGGCGCGTTGCTCGTGCGCTTGGCCCTTTCCATGCCGGCGTGGTCCACCGAAGCTTCGGCTTCTAAGCGGGAAACCCACTTGACGAGCTGGTAGTAATAATCGGCGTCGCGAACGCGTGTGTGCCTGACAGCCTCCAGGGCTATTTGCCGGGCGCCGGCCTCCACGTAGTCGGCCCACGTGCGGGCGCTCTGCTCGCGACTCAGAGCGTTGGTGCGCTGCTGCTCCATGTCCCGCCGGCGGCGCAAATCGGTGATACACTGCTCATCCGCCAAGCGGTCGCGCTCCAACAACTCCTGCTCCTCCGCCAGGCGGTCGCGCTCCAACAAGTCCTCGATCTCCGCATTGCCATCTAAAGACCGATAGAATGCCTCCTCCCTCCGTCTGCCTTCCGGTGAAAAACCAAACACTAGTTCCGGCGGTGACAGCCTCCGGCCACGCCTATCGCGGACGGGCGGGGGCATGGCGGATGTGGCGAGAGCGAGGATAAGTGGCGAGCAACGTCGGGCCGATGGGGGCTTATGAGGATTGGGCGAGTTGGGTCACGGTGCCACCATAGAAGGCCGAGAAACAGTACTTATAAGCGGAAGGTAGCACAACGTTCATCGGAATTCAATGCATAATGAAGCAGGCATGGCTTAGCGCGCCAGCTTGCCGTGGAAAACTAGAGAAACTGAAATTCTGACTGTGCCGTCCCGTCCCGTCCGTGCTGGGCCGCACGCCGGCCTTACGGTCAAACGAGTGCACTCGAATCATCTCACTCCTTGTCAATAATGATTCCACGAATTTAAAAGGCCCGCAACAATTAAAGCACATCTTTTTTCGCATCAGTTAGCTGCCTTAATTACGGCCGGCTGCATGCGGGCACTCAAAATCGCTCGCAGCCAGTACGCGGAGCAGCATGCAACGAGTCGCAGCCGAGGGCATTAATTGATGAACTTTAGCTGGGAGATAAGGCATTTGCGAACGTTTTTGCTAGCAGTTTCTTCAGATTCGCATGGCATTTTCTTCAGAGCAACTTGTCAGTTTCTTCAGAGGTAGGCATTTCTATTCAAAAAACTGCCACTTCGGATCTTGCGTCGCAACTAAAACAGCCAGGAGCGCATTAGTAGGCTAGCTAGTGATCGATCGGTAACTTGTAAACACTGAGCGAACAGATATGAGGAACTGTTAATGCATCTCAATGATTCACAGATCATATACAAATATGTAGCTCCAAAAGCAAAGATCAGCCACAACTAAAAGCAACTAGTACGACTCCCATACATAAGATCAACATGTTAATGCATCTCAATGATTCACAGATCATATACAAATATGTAGCTCCAAAAGCAAAGATCTAGAAAAAACATATGCTCTTCCTACTAACATGGATGCTTCTCTTGGCCAACATTCAGTACAGACTGAATGACAAATTTGTTTGTGAAGTCTACAATTCCTCTTGCAAACGTAAGTGGTTTCACCAACAGCTGGAACCATGGGAATGAACCACACATGATGGAGGAACATCCACTGCAATATGATTTGGTCTTCTCTTGATCACACGGCGAGACTATTTTCGGAATACAAACTTTAACTTAGGCAAAATGATGCCCATTGCATAATCAGACCAAAGCAATGAAGCACCTAGTGTTGGCCAAAAAATTGCTATCCCAATCTTGATAATCGATCAAACATAAAAACTTGATCGAACGAATCAAGAGAACAACCGGAGGAGGAGGTGCCCACTCTTAACATTTCCTCTTGTCTTCATAATTTTTTGTGCAGTTTAACCAAAATAAAATGACATCAGCGCCTTGGCATTTTGGTGACACTGTACAAAAAAATTAACTTATCTCATGAAAGTGAGGTGTGTAATCTATAAGCATTAACAGTTCAAAAATCTAAAGGTAGTAACAAGTTTCATTGTTGGTATACTGGCTGTGCAACATCATTAGAATGCCTTAGTTGAAAAATCTTTAATACATCCACAATCAACAGCTAATCCTGAAATAATCCAGTGACATTAAATGGCATAGCTTAAATTTATCGGTGACATTAGACTGAGTGCGGCATTAGTTACATTTGGCATCACATTAGCAGTAGCATTGCTTGACTTGACTGCTGGCGTTATACTAACAGCAAAAAAGTTAGACTAAGAGCATGTGAGGCCCATTCGGACAGTGGGCGCACCAGTACGATGTACCTCCACGGACACATAGAGTGGTGAGGGAGGTATGGTTGCCCAGAGCAACAAATATCCAGGCAGCATATGTGGATTACGTCCCATTTTTGTTATGTTTAGCCACCTTTTTCCTATGTGAGGACAACAAACCGATCGACCTGGTCATTCTCTATTACGTTGTCATGCCTTTCTACCCTTCTTCAACCAAGAGACACGATACTCGTTCCTTAGCTACTGATTTCCCCCTTCTCAACCTAGATGCGGGTTCGATGCCTACTCTCTTGGACAGTACAGTCTCCCTTCCTTTCCTTATTCAACCCAGACATGGATTAGTCTGCATGAAGTAGGGTTTCCTTTAATAGTGAAATTAAGGTTTTCGTCTGCGTGACCAGCAGAGCAGAGGATAGCAAATTGGGAAGATGGTGGAGTGGAAAAAGATCCACATGGAACGACATGGCAGATGGGGCAATAGAACAAGGGTATGGTTCAAAAAGAGGTAGCATACCTGAGGGTCAGTGGGAAGTGGCTTCGCTCGTGGTCATCGTCCTCCACACGCACTACGACAGCGAGCTTGGGGACGGAGGCCATCCCGCGCGGGCGCTAGGTCTGAGAGGACGGCCTTGTCGTCAGTGCGTGACCTCGCTCGCCGACGACGAGTGCGTCAACACTGCACGTCCTTTCTTCCCCGGCGGATCTGTGACCACCGGTGAGGAGGGAGAGAGAGGCCGTCTTTTTAGATCTGGAGAGAGGGTGATAGTGTGAGAAGCAAGTGGGCAGCCCTTAGCAAGAAAGCTCTGAAGCTCCAGCCTATATATCTTTTTTATACTACTAGCACTACTGGAATCAGCTAATTTGCCATCTGCCAGCTCTTTGCCGTCTGCTAGCTGACGGCAAAGAAGCTCTTTGCCATTAGCTACCCAAAAGCAGACGAAAAAGAAATGGCGGACGGCAAAGAAGCTCTTTGCCATCTGCGAGCTCTTTGCCGTCCGCAGCGGACGGCAAAGAATCTTTGCCGTCCGCCAGCAGACGGCAAAGAGAGAGGTGGCCCCCACCCCCCGCCCGTTTGGGAAAAACCTAACGGCCCACCTCTTTGCCGTCTGCCAGCAGATGGCAAAGAGGAAAAAGGGCGGACGGCAAAGAGAGGCGGACCGCAAAGAGGACACTACTCTAACGGCCCGTACCCTCCGCCCGTTACTCTGTTCTCTCCTCGCCGAGCCCCGCCACCACTTCCCACCCCACCGCCGCCGCCGCCGCCCGCCGCGCGCCGCC
>NC_057799.1:491131379-491137998 GCF_018294505.1 Triticum aestivum | reverse complement strand
CGTCACCCTGACCCGACACCCCGACCACGAGACCGAGACCTCGACCCCGACACGGCACCCCGAGACCGACACGACACCCCGACCCCCGACACCTCCCGAAAAGGTGTTCTTTGGCCTTCCAGAAGCCGACGGGGTCATATATTTGTGAATTATTAGTTAGGTCATATATCTTTCGATTTTGTTATGAAAAACATCATATATAATTGTGTTGATCGGGTAGTTTTAAATGTGCAGTTGTTTCATTACTGCGAGGTTTGGTGTTCGACGACCTCGCCGTGCGTTTGACGAGCTCTGCCCCTTCGTTCGTGGGTGAGCACAAATGACATGTCCTCCTCCCCCATTAATTATTTGATCTATTCCGATGAAACTTGATAGCTAGCTATATATGTGTCTTGAATCATCAGTATGCGTAACCAATATGTGTCTCCCGTTCGAAAGCGTCATAGTTATAAATATGCATGCATTTGCATATTTATAACCTTGATTCTTTCGAATTGTCCAACGCTATCCATGGACAGCCCGAGTATGTTTAGATTGGGTTCGTTTTCCCATATGCTTTGCTCCGGATCCGACGCATAAATTTCGTCAGTGCCTCCCCTGTTGTTCTCCGGGTACACATCCTCTATGTTTATTGCAGAGACGTGTATCAGGAGAACAGCGGGGAGGTGCTGCCGAAATTTTGCGTAGGATCCGGAGCATAGCATGGGAAAATGAACCCAATCTAAACATACTCGGGTGGGATTAGGACCTATCATTACCTATTAGAGTGTAGGTTGCATGGACGTAATAAAATTGACAAAGTAGATCAACTGATGAATATATACATGGTGAATTATATATATATATATATATATATTTGTTGTGTGTCTAGTAGCTCTGAAAGTCAAGATGAGTGATCGTGCGTGGATGTACACCGGTCACATTGGTCAGAACAAATGGAGCACTGAATGGTTCACAAAAACCAAGGGGTTTGTGCGAGCTGCATTTGCAAATGGCCGGAGGAAAACCTGGTGCCCCTGTTTACGGTGCGGCAATTGGGAAAAGAGGACAGAGGCTGAAATGGGCAAACACCTGCAGAAGAGTGGTTTTACGCCCGATTATACGGTGTGGACATTTCATGGTGAGTCTGCCCAACATGACCGAGCTGAGGTGGATCGTCGTCGCACCGACAAGCATGGTACCGGGATGGAAAACATGGTGCAAGACTTCGATGATGCTCGGGATTCGGACGAGGAGATGGAGGAATCTGCAAAGGCCTTCAATGAAATGTTGGAGTCTTCAAAACGTCCGCTCCATGAGCACACTGAGCTTTGTCAGTTGGATGCCATCTCACAAGTAATGGCTCTGAAGGCTCAGTTCAACTTGGGCAGAGAATGCTACGATGCAATGATGGCAGTATTTGGACGCTTTCTACCCAAAGGCCATGTAATGCCTGCAAACCTGTACCAGCCGGACAAAATCCTCCGTGCACTGAAGATGCCCTATGATAAGATACATGCCTGTGAGAAAGGATGTGTCTTGTTTAGGCTTGACTATGCGGACTTGAACTATTGTCCCATTTGCAAGTCTTCCAGGTATGTTGTGGTAGACAACGGTATGGGTGAGAAGACACAGACCAAAATCCCCGTTAGTGTTCTTCGGTATATGCCAATCGTACCAAGACTTCAACGTCTTTTCATGGTCGAAGAGACGGCCAGACAGATGACATGGCACAAAACGGGCAAAAGAACCGAACTAGATGCAGATGGGAATCTGATGATTGTACACACATCGGATGGTGTTGCGTGGAAAAAGTTTGATGAATTACATGGTGACAAAGCGGCAGATCCGAGGCATCCTCGAGTCGGCATCAGCACGGATGGGTTCAGTGTGTTTGGTATGACGACAGCCCAATATAGTTGTTAGCCCGTATTTGTCTTTCCACTCAATCTCCCCCCGGACAGATTATGCAAAGAAAGAACATTTTCCTGACGTTGATAATTCCAGGGCCCAACTATCCGGGGAAAAATATGAATGTGTACATGCAACCGCTTAAGGACGAATTGCAAGAAGCCTGGGATAATGGGTTCAAGACATACGACGCCTATAGCAAACGGAACTTCATAATGCGTGTCTGGTACATGTACTCGACGCATGACTTGCCGGCGTATGCGCTATTCGTTGGCTGGTGTGTGCATGGAAGGTTCCCGTGCCCCACATGCAAGGGAGCTCTTGAGTTTCGTTGGCTTCAGGCCGGTCGCAAGTTTTCTTGCTTCGACATGCATAGACAGTTCCTGAATCCTCGCCATAAGTTCAGGAAAGACAAGAAGAACTTCATCAGAGGTAGAGTTGTCAAAAACTCTGCACCACCTGCATTGACAGGCCAACAGACCCTGGATCAGTTAAACGCTCTCGAGCCAGATCCAGAGCGTCCAGGGTACTTCAAGGGGTATAATTCTAAGCACGCCATGTGGCATCCAGCTGTGCTTCCTGGGAGCTGACCCATTTGGTTAGTTTGCCTACAGTGGCAGACGGCAAAGAGTTTGCCGTCAGCGGCGGACGGCAAAGGCCTGCCATGTAGTGACGTGTAGATGACATCATATGGCAGACGGCAAAGGCACTAGAAAGTTTGCCGTCCGCGGCGGACGGCAAAGGCCTGCCGTTAGCCACTTAACGGACCGAGAGCACAATTATTGCTGTCCGCCCTCTTTGCCGTCCGCGGCAGACGGCAAAGGGCCTTTGCCGTCAGCCGCCAGGAAGCAGACAGCAAAGTAGCTGTTTACCGTAGCCTACTTTGCCGGAGCCTTTTGCCGTCCGCGGCTGACGGCAAAGGCCTTTGCCGTCCGCCGTTCGTGCCTTTGCCGTCCGCCGTGGCAGACGGCAAAATAGCTGATTCCTGTAGTGTAGTACTAGAGCTGGAGTAGTGGTAGAGTAGTTTATATTTTCTCTACAAACAGTACCACTTAGTCGTGCTTCAAAACTGAACGGCATGCCATTAAAACAATAAAGTCGAGAAATAATGCGGCACCTCGGGCCAACGCGGCCAGATCGCATTTTGCACGAGAAATTACACACGATGTTTCGTTGACATGTGGTCCCGTTCCAACATGTCAGTGAGACGACGGCGAGTCCTTTTGTACAATTTCCGAAAGGACGTGTAGGCCGGGGCACCTCTTCGTGTACCGTGGCAAACTGGCAACCGTCCACCGACTCTTCGCCTTTCCCTCTCGATTTGGAACTGCTGTCGCACGCTCTTCCTCCCTCCTCCATTTGCCTTCACCCTTCCTTCTGCCATTGTTCGATCGTCTTCTCCATGGAGGGAACAAGCCGGAAACGACCCCGTTATTCTTGCCCCGATCTGAAAGATTACGTGGTGGGGGAACTCATTGATCGGTGCGACATCATCACCTCGGCTAGCATGGCAGGTTCGTTCAAGCCCATTCTCGACTCAACTAATAACATCATTACAAGGAACCCAAGGGTCCAGGAGCGGTTTGATCTCCCTTATCTTCTTCGCTATAAGCCTGTTCGCATGGGCGCGGATGACGGAGGCCTCGCCTTGTGCAAGTTGATGCCGTTTGATAATGATACGTGTGATGTCAAGATGCCATCGCTTAAGGGTAAGTCCTGGGCTGGCACAAATGGAGATTGGGTTGTTTATATTGGGTACAATTGCGACTGGGAACTTGTGAATGTGTACACTCGTCAGCGGATTCCACTTCCAAAAATCTCCGAGTGCCCTGAGGTTGAGCACACAGATGATCTACGTACGTTCAAATACGATCATGGTGATTGTCGTCTACTGAAGATAGCAATTTGTCGAGTTCCCAACCGCTCTTGGAATTACAAGAACTATCAAGTTGTTGCTATCTTCGACAAGCTTGTTGCCATCCTTCGTGGTTCGACTGGATGGATATTGCTCAAAAATCAGTTTCTATACACGGATGTGTACTGTGATGCAATTGAATACGAGGATCTTGTGTTTGCTGCCACCACTCGTGGCACTGTTTTTGCATGGGATCCTCGTAGTTTCGGTACGTTTGTCTTCCATCGTAATTATAATTGTTTCATCCACATGCATGCGGGTTAGCAAGTTTCCCTTTACTAATTAACCTTCTTCTTGTGTTTCCAAGGTCCTGTGAACATTCCACCACCTATACTTGAAAAAAATTTATAAGCAAGGGGGAGATGACGATGGTGATGATCACGGGCATGAGGAGGAGCAGAACTTATATACTCAGTGGCGCCTGGCAACTAATTCCGATGGATCACCTCTTCTTGTCTGTATACAGTGCACTTAGACTGTTACTACTGAGGAAGCAGGTGTTGTCTCCCGTGGTCGCCCTCTCCTGACCTATTCCAACACCCGTTGCATGGTATTCAGGATGGATACTAGTGTGCTAGCGCAAACATCTTCTCCCTGGTTCAGTATTGATAGTCTTGGAACAAACTCACTCTTCCTTGGACCAAACTATCCAATGATGGTGAAAGGCGATCCAGCTGCTGTTGACACAATGTTACTACCATTTATGAGAAGCAACTGTATCTATACCTCGGACATTTCGGTGGTTCCCTACCCTGGTCCTGATATATGCCGCTTCAGCCTGGATGATCAGTCCTGCGTTGCTCTTGATATTGACAGTAGCTGGCCCTTCCCAGAGCACCTATGGTTCAAAGCAAGCGTTTCCAACGCCGAGGATTGGTTGAGTTGAAGTTCATTTCATTGCTTGTTATTTGTTGTGTGATGAAAACTTTAGTCTTTGCTAGAATGTTTTGTTGGAAATAATCTATAATCCAACATGTATCCTCGTTGTCGTTGTGTGTTGATGACTTGTTGTATTTAATGAATGGTACATTTCAGTTGCGAATGCATGTCATAGACTCAATTTATGAATGGTTTTCGAGTCACTTCTTGGAGTGTGAGTATCGTAGTAGTATAGCCTGCATCCGGTTAGTATATGAAGTTGCCACATCACATAGAGCCAACCTAATATTGGAGTATGCTAGCCCTCCACCGGCGCGCCGCTTCAAATGGCGGAGGAAGTGAGAGGTCGCGTCACCTTGTGTCCAGATCTGAGATGCCACGTGTACCAGATGAATGACTCCAAGTTCGACCACCGTGATGTTAGGTGCGAGCCCAGGAACACTGTTGGAGAGACCCGCCTCATAATTTTCCTACATGGGTCATTTGATTCATAGGATAGAATGCTATAGGAATTTTTTCCTATGTAATCATCTTTTACTTGGCAATCTAGCATCTACTCCAACTTTTGTTTCACTTCCTTTGTTCCTACGAAGAGAGTACTTGCTCTAAATGATGTGCCGCTACAAGAGCCGCCTATATTTATTAACCATGCTCTAAAAAGGTGGACCAGCTTTGGCTATAGTAGTACTGTACTAGGTTAGTAGGTGACCTTGCGCTTGGCTCTTCTCCTCTTCCGGAAGTCGAACAATAATGATGGTACTATGGTAGTACTTCTGGCAATCTGACACCAAATGAACTGCTGCACGTCCATCGCTTGTAAGCAAAAGTTTCTCCTCGTGCTGCGAGCCACCGCGCACGCGTTGGCGAGGGAGAAGGCGTAGTAAGCAAGCTTCTCGTCGTTCTGCGAGTTGACGGGACACATCAAAGTTATTTATGAGTACTCTCTTCAAAAAGGGCCGACCATGTCCATGGCTACCATCCCGTGCTCTGTCATTGAGTACGTGCACTATTCACATATCTTTTTTTCATCATTGATTTTTTGGTACATGGAAATACATCACCAAAATTTTGACTAGAAAAGCAAGACCAAAGAAAACAAGAACCACAAGAATACATTTTAGAAGATATCCAACTTCCATAACTGCTCTTGTAAGTTGGATTAGTGCCTTCTCGATGCATTCATTGTTGATCTGCGGAGGCTCGATCTTGCGTGCTTCTTTCTTCTTCGAGTGTAAAGAAGTAGACGTGTCTAGCCTCTATTCTATCAACAAGTGCACAAGTCTCTGTAACATCCCAAATTTTCAATTTGGTATGTTATACATAGATCATCATTGCATATCATGTTTTAATTGCATTTTGACAAATCCTCGATAAATCCTAAGCAACTCAAGGACCCTCGGAGAGAGTTGGGGATTTTCTCAAATTTACATATTTGATTTTCATCAAATAATAAGACGAGGATTTTGGTTTTAATTATTTTCTCTCCGGAAAAATATTTCATTTTAAAAATAAATGAGAGGAGAAAATATGACTTCTCCAAAACAATTGAAATACTGGAGGAAAAGTGTTAAAATCATTTATTGAAATTTATTCGGATTTTATTTGCAATTTTAATTGCATTAAAAATATTGCATATTTTCAAAAGTTATTTTGTGTTAGAAAAATGTTCACCCTATTCTAGATTTTCTAACTAGACGGGGAAAATTTGTTTTATTTTTTTGGACTATTATTTATTTTTCTACGAATTTTTCCGCGGAACGTATTTAAAAAAAAAAGACTGCGCGCGCCCACCGGGCCGAAGCCCAGCCGAGGCCCAGCCGCCCGCGCCCCTCTCCTTCTCCAGCACGCGCCGCCGCCGCCGGTGTCCATGGCGGACACGGGAGCCCCGCCGCTCGGCTTGCCCCTCCCCCAAGCCACCGGACCCCCCCTCCTATT
>NC_057799.1:491122737-491130834 GCF_018294505.1 Triticum aestivum | reverse complement strand
CCGAGCCCCGCACCCCCGCCGCCCCACCGGAGCAGCCGGAGCCCGCCGGAGCCCCGCCCCGACGAGGTACCTCGCCGCCGTTCGGTTGCCGGTTTTCTTTAAAAAAACCATTCGTTAAAAAAAAACCCTAGATCGGTTTTTTTCCGGCTTTGTTATTTTGCGAGCGTTCACCGAACCGTTCGTTTTAACGAACGCGTTCGTCGGTTCTTCTCTGTTAACGAACGTCCGTTCTTTAACCGTTCGTCCGTTTTTCTTTTTCGTCGGATTTTTCCGCGATTATCTCAGATTCGATTTCTGATCGAATCTTCGTTTCTGTTTAACTTCTCGCTCGTTTATCGGAATCAGGCGATTCAAGCACCTAGAGTTTCGTCTCGAAATTCTCTTTCCGTTTAACCTACTCAAACAAGTTTTTGCTACAGTAAAATTTGACCTAGATCCAGATTAGTAAATGAAGCTTGTTTCTTTCGCTGTTTGACTTTTGTTGCTTCGTTCGAGTTTATTCTTTTTGCAAACCGGAGTTCTTAAGTTGAACTTTCTAGTTGGATCTTTCATTTGAGTTTTACCTGTGCATTAGATGAGTACTGATTGTCTGCTTGTTTGTTTGCGATAGAGTACCCGGAGTGTGCCGCTTGTTACTTCGAATCGCTAGGTTTTGCGGATCATCAGCAAGGCAAGTAACACTTTGATCATACCTTCCATACCCAGTTTTTATTGCATTAGATCTATTCCTCAAACATTGCATGATTAGGATCTAATTAAACTGTGGGTTCTGGGAAGTAGTTGAGGTAGTACCTATTACCTGTTCTATTATCAAACCCTTGGGAGTTACTTCTACGTTGCTATTATATTGCCATGCTATGCTCGTAGACGTGGATTGGGTTTGAGAGATATTCATGACAGATGTGAGAGTGTTAATAATGGTTTACCTAAGGTGGCAACTAAAACTCACATCTGGGTGGATTGAGGCACCTGGAGAACCCAGTGTTGTCTGTTTGTATAAGGACCGCCACCTAGGCTCAAAGGGATCATAAGATTATTCATGCTAGAAACTTCCATGTGCAGCCACAAGCTATTACGGGCTCTAGCATAGTTGAGTAGGTTACAGGATCTCTTGAAGAGGTGGGCTAGCAGATGTAGGGGAAAGTAGGTGTACCGGTCCATCCAGAGTAAAGAGTGATTGTTCCTGAAAGACTGTGTCTCGGTCATCCGTTTCTCAAACATCATGCAGTGCGAGAATCAAGCGGAGGCGATCGAGTCTTGTGGGGAAAAGTGCGCAAACCTTTGCAGAGTGTACAAACTAATAATGGTTAGCCGTGTCCCCGGTTATGGACAACTTGAGTATCTAGTACCTGGATTATCATTTGAATCTCATCACCATGTTACTTTTAATTAATTTTGTTGGGTTAATGATGATACTTAATTGGGATTGAGTTGGAGGTACCTTCTCAATGTTTCACAACCACCATGATAGTTAAATAAAATTTATTCCTTTGAAGTAGGGAAAAATTGGCTTTTCGCAATATTGTAACCATAGAGCTTTCCACCAGCCAGATATGCATGTAGTATAGCATTATTATTGTTCATTATTCTCTATGTGTTACTTTGCCAGCATATTCTATGTGCTGACCCGTTTTCGGGCTGCAACGTTTCATGTTGCAGACTTTTCAGACGACGAGTAAGGTGCCTTAGGTCGTGGTCTTATACTCAGTGATGCCGCTGGAGTTGATGGACTCACTTATCTTCCAAGTCTTCCGCTGTTATCGTTTCTAGATGGCCTTAAGCCATGTTTATCATACTTAATCTCTTTGGAGATATTCGATGTAATAAGTGTGTGATTGCTACTCTGTTATAAATCCTCCATTTGTACTGTGCGTGTCAGCATTACTGATCCAGGGATGACACTGGTGCACAGCAGCACAGACCATTTGAGGTCTGGTCGCTACAAAGTTGGTATCAGAGCACACGCTGCCTGTAGGACACGACCACTAAGCTTAAGCCCTAGAAAGCTTCTCTCTTCTCATTTCTGACCCCTCTCCACTTTCTACTCTTTTAGGAATGGCGGATGCAAGGAGAAAGTTCATGCAACCAGATGAAGACACGCCTTTTGGTCGACACTTGAAGGAAGTCACTAAGTATTTGAACATAGGAATACCAAGCATCACCGGAACCTACAACGCCACATTACCCGAAGAGGAGAGCTAGAAAATTCAAGTTCTCATTCCAGGAAGGACGTTTGTGCCAGTTACTGAACCTATAAGATTGGTTTTCGAAGCACCAACCTGGAGTTTAGGGAAGAGCATGGCCGCACACATCGCCATGGGACGCATTGGAGAAGTCTACCACCAGGAGCTTAAGGATACAATTTATCAGATTTGTGGACGCTGAGACGCGCAATGGGAGATGATCAGAACCAAGAAGGATGGATCAATTGCAGCTTTCATCCAGGAGCAAAATCAACATATTCGTCGTCAGGAGAACAGATGTGCACGGACAAGGAAGAACTGAAGAAGGCATTGACGAAGATCAAGGAGCTCCAAGAAGAACTCAAGGCTACACGCGAGGATTATATGGAGGAAATCATCGCACTAGTAGGGAAGAATGACGACCTGCAGAAGAAGATTGGAGTATTCATGGGAAATCCAGTGCCAAAAGCAGAAGTTGACGAATGCACTTGTCCGGATAACTACATCATCATCGACGACACCGACTCGGAACCAAGTGAAGATGACTATGTTGACGAAGCTGGAGCAGACATCATGGAGTCTTCAACGGATCAGAATTTTTAGTAGACCACCATATCAGTAGTAGTTTTCCCCCATTTAATAGTATAGTTCAAGCACTTTGTAACGCTAGTTAGATCGATTGTTTTGCCTTGTTTGAATTGATTGAGTGATATTGATTGTATTTGTCTCATGAGCATATGGGTAGTGTTTTCCCTCTAGACCTCATTCTATTCTTAACTCTCACCTTTTCTAAACCTATCAGATGCCTCCGAGACGCGACACCGGATTTGTTTTCCCACCGGAGATCACCCAGTTGATTCAGCAACAGAATGCCCTGATGCAAGTGTTAGTGCAGAACCAAGGCAACAACAACAACAACAACAACCCACCGCCACCACCACCTGTTGATCACCTAGCCCGTTTCTTAAGGCTAAACCCGCCGGTGTTTTCCAGTAGCACCGAGCCGATTGTTGCAGATGATTGGCTCCGCAAAGTTGGAAGGGAGTTGACCACTGCAGGATGCACAGATGCGGAAAGAGTGCATTTTGCCGCACATCAGCTTGATGGACCCGCAGCATCATGGTGGGAGAATTATACAGCCACGCACCCTATTGACACTGTCACATGGGACCAGTTTCAGCAAGCTTTCCGTACAGCTCATGTTTCAGCAGGAGCTATGGCTATGAAGAAGCGCGAGTTTCGCAACCTACGCCAAGGAGGACGCACCGTAGGCCAGTATGTGGAGGATTTCAGTAAGTTAGCACGTTATGCACCAGACGACATTGCTACAGATGCAGCCAAGCAGGAGAAATTTTTGGAAGGGCTGAATGATGAACTGAGTATGCAGTTGATGGTAGCAACCTTCAACAACTACCAGGAGCTGGTAGATAGAGCTCTCATGATTGAAGGGAAGCAACAGCAGATTGAAAATCGTAAGAGGAAGTATGGACAAGGGAAGTACAATTCTGGAGCTAAGCAGAAGCCACGATTTACCCCGAAGCCGGGAGGACAGTTTCAGCATACCCATGGAGGAGGTAGCTCGCACAACCATAATGGCTCCAAGAATGGTAATGGGAATGGAGGAACCAATGGACAGAACCGCACCAACCCATCTATCCCAACCAAGAGGGATCTAAGTCACATTACTCGTTTCAAGTGCCAGAAGACTGGACACTATGCAACTGATTGTCCTGAAGCCCAAAATGGAAATGGCAATGGAAGCTCTGGGAAGAAGCCGAACCCGTTCAACAAAGGACATGTGAACCACGTGAGCATGGAGGAGGTTGAAGCTCAGCCTGATTCAGTAATAGGTAAGTTTTTGGTTAAGTCATTTACTGCAACCATTCTTTTCGATACTGGTGCATCGCATTCATACATATCAAGGGGATTTGTGAATAAGTTTAAGATGTCCACCCAAGTTCTCAAAACCCCTATGTTAGTAACCTCGCCAGGAGCAGAGTATATGGCCAGCCAAGGATGTTTTCAGATACCATTGGCCATTGGTAGGCATGTTTTCCCATCAGACCTCATAGTTTTGGAGTCGCAAGGTTTGGATGTGATTTTGGGAATGGATTGGCTATCGTTGTATGGAGGAAACATCGATTGTGCCAGCAAGATGGTTTTGCTTACCACCCCGGAAGGAAAGAGGATCAAGTATGTATCCCGGCATATGCCGAAGAGGACTCAAGTGAATTCCTTATCAGGAGTTGTACAGGAGGAAGTACCAGTGGTGAAGGATTATCCAGATGTATTTCCAGAAGAGTTGCCAGGCATGCCACCGGATAGAGACATTGAGTTCTTGATTGAACTTTTGCCAGGCACAGGGCCAATATCTAAGAGACCGTACAGGATGCCCGCAAAGGATTTGGAGGAAATTAAGAAGCAGATCAAGGAGTTACTGGATAAAGGCTATATTCGCCCAAGTTCGTCACCTTGGGGATCACTAGTACTTCTAGTGGAGAAGAAAGATGGATCACTGAGGATGGTTGTTGATTACCGTGGATTGAATGAAGTGACCATCAAAAACAAGTACCCACTGCCGATGATCAATGATTTGTTTGACTGCCTACAAGGAGCTAAAGTATTTTCCAAGATCGATCTATGATTAGGATACCATCAGTTAAAGATTCGAGAGCAGGATATACCTAAGACGACTTTTACCACCAGATATGGATTGTATGAGTATACCGTTATGTCATTTGGTCTGACTAACGCACCTGCCTATTTTATGAACCTGATGAACAAAGTGTTTATGGAGTTTTTGGATAAGTTCGTCGTGGTGTTCATTGATGATATGTTAATCTTTTCCAAGGATGAGGAAGAGCATGAGGAGCATTTACGATTGGTACTTGAGAAGCTCAGAGAACATCAGTTATATGCCAAGTTCAGCAAATGCGAATTTTGGCTGAAGGAAGTTGGATTCCTTGGACATGTTATTTCTAGAGAAGGAATAGCAGTGGACCCTGCCAAGGTTGACACAGTGACAAGTTGGAAATCACCCACGACAGTTGGAGAAATCCGGAGTTTTCTTGGACTTGCAGGATACTACCGGAGATTCATCGAAAATTTCTCGAGGATTGCTAAGCCCATGACTGAGCTATTGAAGAAGGACACCAAATTCAATTGGACTGAGGAATGTGAAGCTAGTTTCCAAGAGTTGAAGAAACGATTGGTTACATCACCAGTGTTGATTCTGCCAGATCAACGCAAGGATTATGAAGTTTATTGCGACACTTCTTGTCGAGGACTTGGAGCAGTGCTTATGCAGGAAGGAAGAGTTGTGTCGTATGCTTCACGACAACTTAAACCCCATGAGAAGAATTATGCTACGCACGATTTGGTGTTAGCAGCCGTGGTGCATGCATTGAAGACATGGAGACATTTTCTCATCGGAAACCATTGTGAGGTGTATACAGATCACAAGAGTTTGAAGTATATTTTCACGCAGAAGGAGTTAAATCTCAGACAGAGGAGATGGTTGGAGCTCATTAAGGACTATGATATGAGATTGCATTATCACCCAGGAAAGGCTAACGTAGTAGCAGACGCGTTGAGCCGCAAGAGTCATGTCAACACCCTCATGACAGGAGAGTTACCTCAGGAGTTAGCCGAGGACCTTCGCGAGCTATGTTTGGAGATAGTCCCAAGGGGCTATCTAGCGACACTGGAGATTCAATCTACCTTGATGGAAAGGATCAGAGAAGCTCAGAAGACAGACAAAGAGATTGAAGAGATAAAGGAGAAGATGAGCAAAGGAAAAGCCAAGGGATTTCGTGAGGATGAGCACGATGCCTTATGGTTTGAGGACCGCGTATATGTGCCAAATGATCCGGAGATCAGAAAGTTGATTTTGCAAGAAGCCCATGATTCACCGTACTCAATTCACCCAGGGAATACCAAGATGTATTTGGATCTGAAGAATACTTTCTGGTGGACCAGAATGAAGAAGGATATTGCAGAGTATGTAGCAGTTTGTGATGTGTGTCAGAGAGTGAAGGCAGAGCATCAGAAGGCAGCAGGATTGCTACAACCATTGCTGATACCCGAATGGAAGTGGGATAAAATAGGCATGGATTTTATCACAGGATTACCCAGGACTCGTTCAGGCTATGACTCAATATGGGTTGTAGTCGACCGTTTGACGAAAGTGGCTCATTTCATTCCAGTGAAGACCACTTACACCAGTGCTAAGTTGGCAAAGATATACATGACCTGGATCGTATGTTTGCATGGAGTTCCGAGGACCATTGTATCAGACAGAGGAACCCAATTTACCTCGAAGTTTTGGAAGCAGTTACATGAAACATTGGGAACCAGGCTGGAATTTAGTACAGCTTTTCACCCGCAGACAGATGGACAGACCGAGAGAGTCAACCAGATTTTGGAGGACATGTTGAGAGCTTGTGCACTAGATTATGGATCTAGTTGGGACGACAATTTGCCATATGCGGAGTTTTCGTATAACAACAGTTATCAAACCAGTTTGAAGATGGCCCCTTTCGAAGCTTTGTACGGAAGGAGGTGTAGAACGCCATTGTTATGGGACGAGGTTGGAGACCGTCAGTTGTTTGGACCAGATTTGATTAAGGAGTCTGAACAAAAAGTGAGGTTGATTCGCGATAGACTCAAGGTAGCCCAGTCCAGGCAGAAGAGTTATGCTGATTCTAAACGAAAGGAGACAGTTCACGAAGTCGGAGACAGAGTGTATCTTCGAGTATCACCACTTCGAGGAGTGAAGCGCTTTGGAGTTAAGGGAAAGTTAGCGCCCCGTTTTATCGGACCATACAGAGTTGTGGAACGTATGGGAGAGGTTGCTTACAAGCTGGAATTGCCCGAAGGATTGTCTGGAGTTCATGATGTATTTCACGTCTCCCAGTTGAAGAAGTGCCACGCAGAGATGGCTGAGATACCACTGAGAGATACTGTGCCACTGGAAGCAATTCAGCTGGAATGTGATTTGACCTATGAGGAGAAGCCAGTTAAGATTCTTGAGTATGCCAGCCGAGTTACCCGCAGCAAGGTTATCAAGTTTTGCAAAGTCCAGTGGAGTCACCACACGGAAGATGAAGCCACCTGGGAGCGAGAGGAAGATCTACGGAAGGACCACTCCCACCTGTTTTCTAGCCAACCCGAATCTCGAGGGCGAGATTCATCTTAAGGGGGGTAGGTTTGTAACATCCCAAATTTTCAATTTGGTATGTTATACATAGATCATCATTGCATATCATGTTTTAATTGCATTTTGACAAATCCTCGATAAATCCTAAGCAACTCAAGGACCCTCGGAGAGAGTTGGGGATTTTCTCAAATTTACATATTTGATTTTCATCAAATAATAAGACGAGGATTTTGGTTTTAATTATTTTCTCTCCGGAAAAATATTTCATTTTAAAAATAAATGAGAGGAGAAAATATGACTTCTCCAAAATAATTGAAATACTGGAGGAAAAGTGTTAAAATCATTTATTGAAATTTATTCGGATTTTATTTGCAATTTTAATTGCATTAAAAATATTGCATATTTTCAAAAATTCATTTTGTGTTAAAAAATGTTCACCCTATTCTAGATTTTCTAACTAGACGGGGAAAATTTGTTTTATTTTTTTGGACTTTTATTTATTTTTCTACGAATTTTTCCGCGGAACGTATTAAAAAAAAAAGACTGAGCGCGCCCGCCGGGCCGAAGCCCAGCCGAGGCCCAGCCGCCCGCGTCCCTCTCCTTCTCCAGCACGCGCCGCCGCCGGTGTCCATGGCGGACACGGGAGCCCCGCCGCTCAGCTTGCCCCTCCCCCAAGCCACCGGACCCCCCTCCTATTTATACCCCCGCACGCCCCCTCTTCTCTCAAGCCGCCGCCGCCGCACTTGCCCGCCCCGC